>NC_142744.1:15847500-16100000 GCF_051943395.1 Hippocampus bargibanti | reverse complement strand
CATTAACTCCGATGGTTCAGCTGGCTGCTCATCTACTTCAGACAGAAACCGAGAAGGTTTAATTAGCTACAAGAATATCGACAGCTGGAGTGATGTGGGCGGTTGGTTCCTCTTTCACCGTAACTACTTGAATGAATGTATGCATGCGTATGTGTTAGACATCAAGATCACAGATCAAACTAACAGTGAGCCTCATCAGAATCGACTTCACAGGTGGCTAATGAAAAATGAAAAAGGCTCACTGTATAGTATTCTATTCTACAGTGACAATTCAATTAAAGGGGTGGGGGTTAAAAAAAAAGTATGACATGGAGCGCCATTCTCGAATTTGTTCGGGGGTGCCGATAAAGTGCTGGTCAGACTTCTGGCAATGTTTTTCCCTCCCACGAGTGGGCAGCATTTGCCTTTCGTACAGCCGCCCCCATTTCAAGCTCAGATAACTCCAGACCCATATAACTTTGGGATTAACCCTTTTTTTCTGATGAAATAAGAGAGTCTAAGGCAGGGGTCGGGAACCTTTTTGACTAAGAGAGCCATAAAAGTAAAATATTTAGAAATGTTTTTTCAGTGAGAGCCACACGCACGCGCGCGCACATACAAACGCTCACGTGCACAGACACATGGATGGTTTTCCCTTCCTCGTGATTGGTAAAAATCCAGACAAACGATCGGAATGAAATTCAATTTGCCGGTCCAGAGGCGAAGTTACTGCTAGCTAGCCTGCACACGGCTCATAAGCTTCCACACTTGCTATCTGCAATCTACTTCTCGCAGAAGTATGTCGATGCTAACGTTAACATGGGGCTTGTTAAAATGTCACTGACATTCGACTGTTTCATCGATTGTATTGTTTCATTGCAAATTAGAATCAGAACATTTTCTCTCCTCTAATGCTCCGGTGCATTCACGCTGACGTGCACTAGTTGGGCTCATTTAAAGGGCCGTTTACCTCTTTCAAGATGGCGGCCACTATCATCCAATCAAAATGGCGCTTTCGGCCGTTCTAGGTCAGTGTCATCCAATCAAAATTGCGCTTTCCGCCAACTGCAGCCCCAACGGGAAATGAACGGCGAAAAAAAACAACAGTATGTATTTAGTTTTATCGGCGAGCCATATGCAATCATCAAAAGAGTCATATATGGCTCGCGAGCCATAGGTTCCCGACCCCTGGTGTAAGGTTTTGTAATGCTGTATTGGATGTTTATGTAGTCCTAAAACTCACTATTCTTTGGGTCCTGCAATTTGAGTGAAAATGACAAAAACCCTGACACTGGAGTGGACACATTTTTCCAGTGAATGAATTAAGTTATTAATGAACAAAATTGTCTCACAATAAATAAATAAATAAATACAATTATTTTCAGTCTTGGAATTCATGAAAACTGAACATTATTAGCTCTTTTTTGTACAGCGGGACGTGTTATTTTTCAGTTTGTCATTCAGTTGTAAGTTGTCAGACCTGAGGCAAGTGTAATTGAGATTGTGTATGCGTGTGTGTGTGTATTGAAAATTAATGTGACAGCTTGCGCATGTGTGTCATGTAACATGTTATGTTGTTCACTAGGACCTGGTGGGCAGTGCGCCGCCACAAAGGAACTGGAAAGGAATCGCTATCGCCCTGCTGGTCATCCTGGTTATCTGCTCCTTGATTGTCACCTCTGTCATCCTGTTGACCCCTGGTATGTACCGAACAAATGCACACACTACCTATCCCGTTCTTATTCTTCCAACCTTTTCAATGCGAGCACCTACTGTCCTGGCTGGCAAAAGTTTCACGTTTATGGAGCTGATTCCCCTCTAAAAGAAGAATGTTTAATGCAGATGACGGCCTTTTGTGAAAGTGGAACAGCTTTCATCTTAAAAAAAAATCTTCTTTCTTCTCTTTTCGGGGGGAAATCTCGCCCCGCTCACTCACTCGTCTCCTCCCAGCGGCTGATGACACACTGGCACGCGTTTAGATGAGAAAAATCTGACAAAGATCTTATATTTTTGATTTTATCAGCGACTTTTTCAACTCCCGGGCGCTCAAATCCGCCGCAAAAGACATCCCTGCTGCATTAGCTCGTATTCACGCACATTAGGGGTTTCTTTTGTCTTTGTCATCCTTTGCTCCAGTTGTCGCTCATTTCTTTGCGTGTCTCAAGAACTGTTCTGCTGATGCAATGACAGAAAACAGCGGCAGAGCTACCTTTATTGTCAGAGCTCTTGTTCCAAATTGCTCTTTGATAGGTAGTCCTTGCCACAGTCACCTTGAAAAAGTAACCTACTTTGATTACTTGCTTTTAAAGTAATAACATTTAATTTGCTTTAAAGTTCCGTGACTGATTACTTGATTCTTAAAACTAATCAAATTTGATCTCAGGTTACTTGGATGGTTTCATTCATCAGATAACCATAACTTTGCTAGCTTGTAGATTACACTCGGATTATCCTTTTAATTGGAGATGCATTTTTAACGGTGATATAACGTATAAAGTTTCCAAAAAATGTAAAAGACAACCTTTTTGACTTTCCACACATATTGATAAAATAATAATGTTGATTATGTGATCTATGTTATGTTTTGATGTCTGGACCAGATGATGCTCAATGTGGCCATGTTTTCCTTTTGTAATTGTTCTAAAAAAATTCAAACATAAATAAATAAATAATAATAATAAATATAATATAAAATAATGATCTTCTTTTTTTAATATATATACATACCTTTTTGACTTTACACACATATTGATAAAATAATGAGCTTATATATATATATATATATATATATATATATATATATATATATATATATATATATATATATATATATATAAAGAAGATCATTATTTTATATTATATGTATTATTATTTATTTATTTTTGATTTTTTTTTTAGAACAATTACAAAAGGAAAACATGGTCACATTGAGCATCATCTGGTCCAGACATCAAAACATAACATAGATCACATAATCAACATCAAAATAAAACGTTTTACATTTCTTTTCAATTCTGTTAGTGCAATGTCCTGTTCACTGTGCCACATACAAAAGAAAAGTAAACAAATAGATGAAAAAATAATAAATAATAGTAATTAGAGTAGCAATAATTAACAATTTCAATCTTGAGTGGATTGGGGTTCATAGGTTTAAAGAGTTTGTCAAATCTCTTTATTTGTTAAATCGTGGTTGTCAAATCTCCAAGGAGCTTGATCGTGGCGTGGAGTCGAGCAAGTCGTGCTGTGAAACTCTGGGAGTTGCGTGTGCGTCTGCGTCTGAGATATTCTCTGCTGCTGTCCCGCGACGGCTGCTCTTTTATACCGTCCAAGCGTGGGAAATGTCAGGCTGAGATTCACATCAAAGCCGCGGTGCGCACCTGTGCCGCCACAGGTTAACTTAAATATCATTATAAGCACTTAGGTTGCTGTAAATTTTCCCAGTTATCCCATAGTCTCTCAAATTTCTCTCGCTCGCCTCGGACTATGAAAGTAATATTTTCCATTTCATAAATTTCACCCACCACCTTAATCCAGTCTTTGACCGTTGGGGGTTCTTTTGTTAGCCATCTCCTCGTGATTGCTTTCTTGCATGTGATGCTTAATATATATAGACAGTCGTTCTAGAATGAACATAAATATATGTATATGTATGAACATAATGAACATAACATACTCCCCTCAGGCAGGCGCTACCGATCCATGCGCACCAAATCCAGCAGACATTTAAACAGCTTCTTCCCCCAAGCCATTAACTCTTTGAACTCTTCAACAGTAGCCAAAATGGAACTGTATAGTGCCACTTAGCAGTTTTTTTTGACGACGATACTAGTGCAGCGTGTTCTACCGGAAACAAATTCCTTGTGTGTTCTACATACTTGGCAATAAAGATGATTCTGATTCTGATGCCCCCATAAAAATAAAAAAAAATATTTTTTTTACTTGACATGTGGAACTATTAACTATTTAACCTTGATCATGTTTGGTGTATCTACCCCGGTCAAGGATGACGCTTCGTACTGATGTCACAACGTTTATTGTGAAACATTTGAACACCGTGAAAACTAAAGGACATTAAAACAACAACATTACAATAAGTTCGACAAAACATTCAGTCAATAAGGAAATTAATAACGTACCGTGTGCATCTTATTAACCGAAAGTAGATAAACGTTGACGTAGACTTGAGACTTTCGTTGCTCTGCTTGTCTCTCTCTCGAGACTTTCGTTACTCTGGTTGTGTCTCTCTCTCGAGACTTTCGTTCTCTATCTAGCGGTCACTCTCCTTGTGTCTCTCTCTCGAGACTTTCCTTCCGTCTGTCTCGCCGTACTTGCTTTTATCTAAAACACCTGACACGGAAGCGGAAGTGACAATGACAAACATTATAAATAAAGTATCGAAGACGATTTTTAGAAAAACACACACATAAAGTTTCGCATAGAAACATTAAACACTTTTACAGAACAACAAGTCTAAATAAATTATATTTTTGTTGTCGTGGCAACCAATGACAAGATACCCTTCTTTTGACTTCAAGATGGCACCGCGAGAGTGGCTGCCTTTTCAGCAGCTTACTTATACTGTTTTTCTATTTCTTTCATTCCTTTCTTCATCTTCCTTTCATAACTTTGCTGCTGTGACATGTCAATTTCTCCACTGCGCCACTAATAAAAATAAAGGGCAGAGCTTTCAGCTGCTTTCCCCCCAGACTCTGGAACTAACCTCCTCCCAACATTTGTAACATCGATTCTCTTCTAAGAGTAATAAAGGCAAATCCAATCCTACCTTCAAATCCCATCTCAAAACCCACCTATTTAAAATTGCATTTTCTGTGTAGCTATATCTCTTGTTTCTCTTTATCAATATATTTTATTAATTGTATTCTATTTATAATTGTATTTTATTTATTATTGTATCTATGCTTGTCTGTGACTGTAAAGTGTCCTTGAGAGCTTTGAAAGGCACATGAAATAAAATGTATTATTATTATTATTATTATTATTTATAAATCCAATCCATGTAGATCCCTTTAAAAAATAAGTCAAAATGGAAAAATGGGATACACAAACTTTCCACCTGAGAAACACCCAAATAAAAAAAAATACATCTGCATCAGCAAAGTACACTTTGCTTTTTTTTCCAACCGAGAATGTCGTTTGAAAAGTCAATCCAATTTCACAGGAGCAACATGAAGCTCTCCCGCACTCAACGGCCGGCGACGCTATCAGCATTTTACAGTCACTGTGACTCGGTTGCCACTTTTGATTTCTCCTTTTGCTCTTTGACATGACATGTACTTGACAGGAGAAGATGAAAGTCTGGCCCTCAAGAAGGTCACCCTTGATGACGTGTTCGGTCCGGACCTCCGCATCCACGAACCTGATGCCGCGTGGCTCAGCGGTAAGTAGGACGACAACAATGATAGTCAGAAATATGATGATGACCAATTTTGCTTGTGCAGTTCTAAAAGACAGCAGTTCTTTCTAGGGGCCAGATATGATGTTTCATCATGCGGCCAATTGCACATCTAATTACAAACAATATGGCTGGGAAGGCTTCCAAATGAGCCAGAGGCATGCCAAATAATATCGGTAAGGTCCATTAAATGGGTTTTCTCAACAAATTACATCAGACGAATGAGGAATTCAATTGTTGTCTTTTATGAAACACGAGCCAGTCTTTCATTCTTTCAGGCTCGTCCTTAATTTCAGTGGCCATTAAATTCATAACATGTTCACAACTATCTTTGGAAAAACAAAGGTACAATAAATGAATTAACATGTGTTATGTGATCGTAAAAGTCTTTAAATAGGAATGTGTATCTACCCCGGTCAAGGATGACGCTTCTTACTGATATCACAACGTTTATTGTGAAACACTTGGAACACCGTGAAAACTACAAAGGACATTAAGACGACAAGTTCGACAAAACATTCAGTCAATAAGGACATTAAGAACGTACCGTGTGCACCTTATTAACCGAAAGTAGATAAACGTTGACGTAGACTTGAGACTGTCGTTCTCTATCTAGCAGTTGCTCTGCTTCTGTCTCTCTCGCACATTAGTCTCGTTCCGTCTGTCTCGCCTTACTCGCTTTTATCGAAACACATGACACGGAAGTGATAATGACAAAACATTATAAATAAAGTATCAAAGACAATTTTAAGCACACATATAAAGGTTCACATAGAAACATTAAACATTTTTACAGAAGAAAAAGTCAAAATAAATTGTATTTTTGTTGTCATGGCAACCAATGACAAGATACCCGCCAGTTGCACTCCTACCAAATTACTGTTGAAATAACATTTCTAAACAAAATGACTTATGCACTTCAAATGATCAACAGTAATTTCACCCTTGTGATGTATGGATCTTTGAACGATGGAAGGCATGAGGTGCCCTCCCTTTCTTCCTAACTTTGATGTTCTTATCTAAACTGGTACCTTTGCACTCGCGTTCTCTGTTCAATGTCTTTCTAAATTGGTTCAGTCTTGCCAAAGCTCGCATCTTATTGGCCAGGAGTTGAGGTCGCACTTTGAAAGGAAGTGGCATTTCGAGGTTCTTCTCACAGCCATTCATAACTTGCAGACCATTTACTTGAGGCATAGCATTGTTACTAGTTTGCCGGCAATCATTGAATTCTCTTAATTTGATGAATTCCCTCCCACCAATCTTTGGCCATCCATTAAGTTTTACTCTGAAAGCTCTCTGTTCAATAAAGGGATTGCCATATCTGGAATCGAGTCGATCCCAAGCTTGCTTATAGGCTCTCTATAAAAGCTGCCTTCCAGAGAAGATTTTACATCCGTTGCCATGCACTCCTCCAAATAATACAGTCTACCAGCAGGATTTGAGCATCGTCTCTCTGCCTGAGCCCCGAAGCCTGTCCTCCACTCAACAGAAATCAGAGGATCACCTGAGAATACGGCAGGCTCTGGGTTTGGAAGATGACTCGGAACTAGTGATTCCTGAAATGATTCAACCAATTTCTCAGTTAGAGGTTTATGGCATGGGTCATGGTGGTAGAAGGGCAATGTATCTTTGTCTTTGGTGTGTATGGGGATGCTGGTGACATGCAGTTCCTTCATTTCTTCTTCCTCAAACACACCTAGCTTTGCCTTCACTACTTTGTCAAACTCGCGTAACTTAGCTTTCATTACTTCTTCCTCATACACTTCAACCGCCTCTTCCATTTCAATCTCAGCTTCCTTTGCTGCCAGTAGAGCCGCCATTTCGGCCCTCTTAACTGAAATGCTAGTTTGAGACATTTTAATAGTTCACAACCTCTAATTAGTTTGATAGAATTATATATGTACTCTCATTCAAAAACCCACATTCGTTATTTTCTCTGTTATTGTGGTGAATTTGTATGTTATATCCATCCACTTTGTGAGCTACTGGAAACGTCAATCAAAACCTTTAGCTGCTGCAGGATGAGAAGCAACTGTCATATTTTCAATTAACGAATACATTTGTAAATGGCAGTGAATGAGTTAAAAAGAAACATTATACTTACAGATGCAAGTACAGTGGTACATCTACTGTTGAACGTCTCTTCATACGAAATTTTGAAATCACGAAACGCCTCAAGAGGCAAAACTTCCTGTTGCCTCTTGTTACAAAAGATATTTTAGAACAAGTTTCCTGAACGCAACATACTTACCATTTACTGTGCAGTAACCTCATTGTAAACAACATGCATTTTTATGCTTCGTAAAACATTTATATGTGATTTTTTTCTTTTATGGATAACCCGTCTCTAGAAATTTCTTCAAGAACCAATGAATTTTGTAAGTAGAGGTAACACTGGATTGGCACAACCGAATTTTATGTTCAGGAGATTGTCGACTTCTGTTGAATCTAACTCAGTCATTTGTAATCTCCTGTAGTTATTGCTAAAATCAAGTCATTAATAGAGCAACAAAATAACTGTGGAAAGACAGCTTATGAATGCGTGACACGCATCCTAAAATGTCCTTCGTTCAGCCAGCTGACGAAAACATTGTCAGTGCCTGACGAAATCTTTGCCACATCGCGTCCCGCCTCTGGATTTAAAGCAAGCCAGTCCCATTTGGGCCTAATGACCTTCCGAAAAGCAAACCGTCCGGATGCGCTCGCTCCCCAGTGGTCCTCATCAATATTTCTGGGGGCATGTCACTGATCCCCGCTTAGCCCAGCCGCTTCTTGCCTCACTCGTCTTTGGACTCACCTCTGACTCGCCTCCTGATACTTAAAGACAATGAAAAAAGTCTTTCCCCATGTCATTCATCTGCAAAATTCAGACCAGACGGTGACGACAGCACAGGCGTCTGTGCTCCCACTAAGATATTGCACTATCACTAGGAAACATCTGGGACTTAATCTCACTTAATCTTATGTAAATCTTCTTTAAGCGCAAGCAGAATGGAAGTTTGGCAAGCGAAACAATCGCTGCCACTCTGCCTAACCCTCCAAGCTCGCATCCACCAGCGTGAAAAGGATTTGCTTCATTGTTTTAGGAGCACTCGGTCGCACATTTAATCCTACAAATGTGAGCAATTTTACACTGTGAAAGACGTCTGCTTGATAACTCGCGAGATTGTCACGACGTTTTTTTTTTTTTTTACCAGTGGCAATTGTTCACAGAT
Organism: Hippocampus bargibanti; assembly: GCF_051943395.1. NCBI lineage: Eukaryota > Metazoa > Chordata > Actinopteri > Syngnathiformes > Syngnathidae > Hippocampus > Hippocampus bargibanti. The sequence goes on along the minus strand of NC_142744.1, from coordinate 16,091,393 downwards.
TGTTGCTGGGAAAAAAAACATTCAATTTGAGTCAATACGGGTCAACGATTGACATTTTGACTACTGTATTTTCCGGTATACAAGGCGCACCCAAAAGCCTTGATTTTCTTCAAAAGTTGACCCTGCGCCTTATATGCCGGTGCGCTTTATATGGGAAGTCATATTCAGCTACATGTCTCGCAACTACTGTCAGCAGCCACCGACTCCATTTGACCCCTCCCCCTGTAGAAGAAGTAATGCGTCACCCCAGTCTCTATTGTAGCGCCCCTATAATGTGGTATGCCTTATATTTGCGATACCTTTATATATTTGTATATTATATTTAGAAAACTTTTGTCATTCTTTGGATGTGCGCCTTATACTCTGGTGCCCCTTTTGCACCAGAAAATACGGTATGCTTATTGTATTTGGAAGTTCACAAAACATCCAGAATTGCCCACCCAATATTGTGCAAAGATTGTTTTTAATTCACCATCAACATTTTCCTAAATTTTTTACCATTTTTTACCCTTTCTGAAATAATTATATTTATATAAAAACACAAAACACTTTACTTTTTTACTTGTCCACGATAGTCCAGGCTTGCTTCAAAATCTATTTTTGCCCGATGAGACCAAACATATTTTGTCCAGCTTGGATCTGGAAAAACGAAATCCTAACTGAATTCACACTTTCTTTCCTCTGTGCAGGTAATGAGCTGCTGTATCGTACAAGGGAAGGTGACGTTGTCAAGCTGAATGTGGACACGGAGGAGACGCGTGTAGTCGTGCCAAACCAGATGTTTGTAAGTCCACCTTAAATGTCTCACTTGAAATGCTGTATGTTTGTCATTTCTTGTGTTGTTGTTTTTCTTACTTCATTCCTTCTAAGGAAAGAGCAAAGGCAGCCCGGTACCAAGTATCACCTGACTTGCAACATGTCCTCTTTGCCTTTGACTTGAAACAGGTGAGGATATCAGCATGTTTTTTTTTTTTTTTAGCCTCGATACTGAATTGTCATTTTGTTTTTCTGCAGATATACCATCACTCGTATGTGGCCAAGTACATCATTTACAGCCTTGTCACACAGTAAGATTGTTGTTGTTGTTGTTTTTTTTACTTCATTTATAGTGGTCCTCACGTGCACGTCTGACTCATCATTCGTTGTCTTCATTTAGAATGGCATACAGTTTGCTTTTTTGTGGGGTTTTGATTTTGCTCATGGGCTTCCCTAACAGCTATGAAGTGAACTTGCCATTTTAAGTTTTCAGGAAAATTATATACTGGAAAAAAGCAGAATTAAGGGAAAAAAAGGCGGGAAAAATGGGTCAATAAAAAGATGCACTGGGACCTCATTCAAATTATAGTATTTTGTTTTGTTATACAAATACGTATTTGGATTCAATTTAGAACACAGGTGTCAAAGTCAAGGCCCAGGGGCCTAAACTGACCCGCCACATCATTTCATTTGGCCCGCGAAAGCAAATCAAGCATGTCAAATGCCATGATATTTGCTAAAGTCTGAACCAAAATTCCAAAGGGGATCAAACATGCTAAAAGCTTCCCCAAATTCAAAATGGTCCTCGAGAGAAAACCATCACTACAATGTGACCCGCGGCAAAAGAATTGTGTTTGACACCCTTGATTTAGAGGTTCAGTACAGCTTTGTATGCTGCATTGACCCAGGTCCTACAATTAGCCTCTCAGCCTACTGTAGCAACAGCGACATAGGAAAAGCTAACCAGTGTGTTGTTGTTTTTCACAGGGAAACTTGGCCCTTGAACCCTCCAGAAGTGCATGAAGCTGTGCTGCAGTTTGCTGGATGGGGACCCAATGGCCAGCAGCTGGTAAGGGATACACACACACGCACACACACACACACACACACACACACACACACACACACACACACACACACACACACACACACACACACACGCACGCACACACACCGACATGCTGTGCTGGTCTGATGTGGTGTTATTTATTTATTTATCTTGTTTGTTTGTTTGTTTGAATAACTTTGCCATTGCTTTCATATTTGTAGATTAAAGAACCTCTGTGGGCACATTGTCCAAATTGTATCATGACCGTGTGCTGATGGACTGTGTAGTCTACCTTAACTCATTCGCTGCCTTTTCCAAATTTATTCGGGGATGTAAAAACGTGATATGGAGCGCCATTCCCGAATTTGTTCGGGTTTTGTTTTTTCTTGTGGGAGTGCCGATAAAGTGCTGGTCAGACCTCTGACTGTGTTTTTCCTTTCCAATAGGGGGCACCATTTGCCCTCTGCCCGTGTTAGAGCTTTGTTACAGCTTCAGCTGTTGTTAAAACGCGATATAAATCCAAAGTATATGTATGTATTGGACTGTATTTTGTCCAGTTGTCCCCATTTCAAGCTCAAATATCTCCAGACCCATATAACTTAGGAATTAACACTTTTTTTCCTGATGAAAGAATAGAGTCGAAGGTTTGTTACGCTGCATTAAATGTTTTATGTTGTCCAAAAACTCAAAATTCTGTGGGTCCTGGAATTTGAATGAAAATGACTAAAACCCTGGCACTGGAGTGGACACATTTTTTGTACATCATCTGGCAGTGAATGAGTTATTACACTGTATCAGCTGAATTGTAAAATACATTACACGATTGGAACTGAGGGCGTCGCACAAGAGATGGTCAGCACCAACATGGCAGATGGCTCCTCATGGTAGAACCAATTTTTTTGACTATTGCAGCAGGAACTAAAACACATGGCACAGACTGTCGCCCATGCATGCGTGTGTGAGAATGTTGTGTGTGTATCATCCAACACCGAGCATAGACATTTTCATTTTTGATGGTTCCAAGCGGATAAATAGAACAGGCCTGTACATGTATTTACATGCATTTGGCATTTCCATGCACTCATTGATTTGCTAACACAGCCGGGAAGTTCACTCTTTGTTTCTTTTTTCTCCACGATAGCGTTAGAACCTAAGAGTTGAACAACTAAGATTTTGTGATTTTGTTTCTCCTGGGCTTCCTGTGCAGTTGTGAAGTAACATTGACTTTTAAGCCAGTATGGGAAAGAGATCGATCACATGAGGGTCGTGAATAGATGCCAACTCATGCATACTCAAGGCTATCGATGAGAAGGTTTCTTCAGCCGTCATCTGCACTTTTTTGAAGGTGTCGGACGTTTTCGCCTCCTATCCAAGAGGCTTCTGTTTAGTTCAGATGACGGCTGAAGAAACCTTCTCATCGATGGACCACTCCTATACGACTGAGAGCTTACACAGACATACTAAAGGCTAATGTTTTGATATTTGACGATACCCTATGGAAAGCAGTTTGGGCATTGACTGATTTTTTTTCAGAATCTGAATTAGAATCAGAATGCTTTTAATAGTCCCACAATGGGGGAATTTGCAATCTACATCAGCAAAATTGAAAGTTGAAAGGGGTTCCTGGCTCAAAAACTTAGATTTTACAGCTCACAGATCCCATCAAAGGCGTTTGCTTGGGGAAAAGCCACAATGTGTGTTGGGGCATCCGAGGCAACTGTCGGCTTCTAATGTTTGTTCTTCCATCAAACAATACAATAAATGAAAGAAGCCACACTCGTAACCTGCTTTTGAGGTTTATCAAGTTGTCATGCCAAAAGTTGAGCATTTCATTTGGTTCCAGATCTTCATTTTTGAGAACAACATCTACTACAGAGCAACAATCGAGAGTCGCACCATCCGCCTGGTTTCGACCGGAAAGGAGGGCGTGGTCTTCAACGGCCTTGCCGACTGGCTCTATGAAGGTACTTCGTCCTACACCTGGAACCATATCGCAATATTCCATTGACGTTTTTAACACAGTAGATGGGTAGTGATAAATCAATTGTACACTCCCAACTCATGAGCAAGTGTCTCAATGTCACCTTTTAGGTATCGAACGTCCATCTTGAAAATTCACTGGCTAATGATTGAATGAAATCACTGCCTCTGCTCCAGTGAACTGTTTGAGGAACCACCATGACATATTCGAGCATCAACACACATTTTACATTATTGTTGGGAATGAATTGATTTAAGTCAGTTGGCACCCAAAACAGACCAATATTTTTTTTCTCTGTAAAAGAGAAGACAACACAGATATGATACGCCGGATGTGATTCACAGGCATTTTGCATTCTCTGCAAAGATCGATGACCGGTTGTAATGTCATCATTTGCAGATCAATTAAAACTCATTCACCGCCATTCCCAAATTATTCAGGAATTGAAAATATGACGGGGAGCGCCATTCACATCGTTTTTTCTTTGGGGGGGGGGGCGATAAAGCGCTGGTTAGACCACTGGCAATGTTTTTTCCCTTCCACTGATACCCAAAGTATCGCTACTTATCCCCCCGCCAATAATTTTAAAGCTATTTTGGAGGAGAACTGTATCCTGTTGCCTCCTATTTTTTGTGCACTGAATGTTCATCAACATATTTGAGAGAATTTGGAGGGTTTAATTGTTATCCTTTCACAATGCATTTACTTAGTTTTTTTTATTCACAAATGTTGGCTATTGTTAGTCAGGCTGGTATGAATCCCTTGCAAATAGTGTAAATAGTAAAAAAAACAACATGTTCTTTAAAGGACAACTGACACCTCCGGACAAGTTGTGTCCATAATTTGTAAAATCACTTCAAATGACTTCTACTGAGTGCATTTTACAAAGATTCCACCGCATATAGCTATATTTTACGTTTTAAGACCCGCGCTGAATATTCAGGAAGTCTTGTTTTCCAGTTGATGACGATGCCCTAAGTGACGTCACCGAGGGAACGCCCCTGACCGAGAAAGGGACACACAATGCATTTTGGGTACTTTTTTTCAACTGAAAACACTGTGTTGATCGTGAAATTAGAAGGAAAACTACATAAATAACACAATGATGAATGGTCGTAGGAAACAAAAAATGGTGTCGGTTGTCCTTTAAATAGATTATTCCATCTTCTGGTTAGATCTGTGATCTGTCATCTTTTTTTCAAAGCTCCCTCACCACGTTTTCGGATTGGCCAACATCTCCTTATCTCACGGATTACATTCATTTTTGCACTTGACAGCAGCCAAATCCCGTGTCCACATTTGGAAGAAAAAAAAACCTGTCGTTATGGGCCCATTTTTCAGTTACTTGAAGATCATGTATGTCAGTGATTCTTAACATTGGTTCGATCGTATCCAATGGGTTTTTTTGTATTAGTCTAAGAGCCTCTGCCACAAAGACACACACGACTCAATGTGCCAATTAGCTATGACACGCCCGCTCGGCCATCAATGCCAACCTCATATAACTCATATGACTTAGGAATTAACTCTTTTTTTCTGATGAAAGAAGGGAGTCAAAGGTCTCTAACACTGTTTTGCATGTTTATGTACTGTTGCTCTAAAAACTCAATATTCTGTGGGTCCTGCAATTTGAATGAAAATGACAAAATACCTGGCACTGGAGTGGACACATTTTTGCACATCATCTAGCAGTGAATGAGTTAAGAACCACTGATTTATGTAATTTCTCAGGCTGCTGAAAAATGGATGGCAGGCGGCAAATGTGGTACTTGAACAACCCTGTTGTAATGATGCCTCATAAAAAACAGTTTACACATAATACTGCAGCAATTGTATTGCATGGATTAATTCAGTCGATTTTGCCTGTCTTCTGGAAAAAAAGGGAAATTTGAGGGTTTACAAAGTGTTCCGTTCACCTGTTCAAAAATCTACCGCTTCTAAAACTTAATTGGCCGCAAAGATGCTTCACAGTTCCTCTTGCAAGCGATAGTTTTGTCGAGCAAGCTTTGAATGTCACCACTAAAAGTGAGCCTCACTTGATGAAATGCTCCGTAATATGTATTTGATAAAAATCACTGACTGCTGCGAGTGTGTAATGCAATTAGAGAATGCACGTTATGAAGCCATGATGTGTAATTTTGGTGAACTATTGTGAGGGAGTCGGCTGTAATCGTGTCCTCATTAATAGGATTATTTCTTCTTTTTGTGGCCCCCAGAAAGCTAAATGAAATACGTAATCCGTTTTCATTATCATGCAAAGATTTGTTTTGTGGCACTCTTCCCGCTGCCTCGGTAAGGATTTATCACCCTCAACACAAATCATGGAGCTTGTTCGTACACACATACACTGACACACACACACACACACGCACACACACACACACACACACACACACGCGCGCACACACACACACACACACACACACACACACACACACACACACACACACACACACACACACGCGCGCGCACACACACACACGCGCGCAGAGTGAAGGTTAGGTTGTATTGTCCTTCTGTGCTGCTCTCATCCTTGAGCCGCACATAAATGATTTATTTGCACTTGATTTTGCAATGGCAACGTTGACACATCATCCAAAGGAATCATACGAGGGCTGCGCCAGCTGTTCCGCCAGTTCAAGAAACTGTGAAGAATTGTTCCGCTTGGAATCGAGCCATTTGCGCCACGGCTTCGAAGCACCGATTACATCACATCCCAGCATTCAGCCAATGCCATTTTATGTGATTCAATGCACATAAAAGTCTCATAAATAAACACGCACCATCATTCTTGATGTGTTTATCCCAAACAAAAAAACAAATGAAGCGGGACTGCTCCTTCCATAAAACAATAGTGCTCCCTGCTGGATGAAACTTTAATATACTGGATCAACCGAATCACTGCGCCATTTTTGTAATTATTTCTTTTCTTATTATTTCCCGGTCCTTTTTTTATTTCTACGGTGTATCATAAAATGTTTATATTTATTTAATATGTTTAAAACTTTTCAATGTGTTAGAGGGGGGTCACAAACCTTTTTAACGGTTAAGGGCTACTTCTGACTGTACCTATTTATTGAAAGTGCTACCAGATACGCATTTCTGAAATCACACATTTACTCATATGGCCATTAATAATGATATTATTATTATTATTATTATTATTATTATTATTATTATTATTATTATTATTATTATTATTATTATTATTATTATTATTATTATTATATAATCCATCCTCAAAACCCATCTGTTTAAAATCACATTCACAGTTTTGTTATATATAGTTTTCTTGTTATAATTTTATTTATTGATTTATTGTTTATTGAAAATATCAGTATGCAAAACTTTATATAAATCTACAAGTGTTAACATTTTTAAATGACAAATATGACAATATTCAGAGGAAATCACAATATCTGATGGGTGGTTAGCTGTTTTTTCAAGCAAGCTAGCAGGTTACTACCCAGTGTTGTATCATATCTTTGAATGACTGTAATTCATAATTTCGGAATTTGTCTTATTTATTTTTGGTGGGCTCAGAGGAGATTCTGCAGCGCTACAAGGCCCACTGGTGGTCTCCCGATGGCCTGCGTCTGGCCTATCTGACAATCAATGACACGCTGGTGCCAAAAATGGAAGTCCCCTTCTTCACAGGAACGCCATATCCAGACACTTTGGAGTACCACTACCCAAAAGTAACTCACGACACAAACATGTTGGTGTTGTGACAGTGTGTGTTTGACAGTGAAATCAATTGAACGCTCAGCTTTCACTGTCGCACCTGAAACCCAAACGGACATATTGTATATCTGCTTTCCTTCGGGCCTCTGCAGGCTGGGGAGGAAAACCCTGCAGTGCACCTGTCAGTGGTGAGCCTCAATGGTCCTCTGCACACTGTGGTCATGAAGAAACCCGATGACCCACGAATCGGGTGAGAGCCCGTTTGAAGGTCTCACTGACATGCTTAAGTCACCAAGCTGAGCCCAACGGAGGCTAGTCCAGACTCATCTTGCATGGTCCTCGTTATTGTGATTTTTTTTTTTCAGGAGGGAATATTACATAACCATGGTGAAATGGGCCACAAGCACCAAACTGGCTGTCAACTGGCTAAACAGAGCCCAGAACAACTCCATATTGACACTGTGTGAGGCTACCACCGGTGTCTGCATCAAGGTCCAACATTCTGCACAATTTGTGGCTCTCAGCGATAGCAAAAAAAAAAAGATTCATGCAAAATTGACAGTTGTTTTTTTTATGTTATTTATTTATTTATTTATTTATTTATTTATTTATTTATTGTGTATGGATTTATTTGTACATCGTTTATTATTGATTTATGATTTATTTCTTATTTATTGATTGATTTATGTATCATTTATAATTTATTGTTTATGGTTTGTTTGTTAATTTGGGTTCTTTTCTTTTGTTTTTGTGGGGGTTGTTTGTTATGTTTTTACATCCCAAAAAAATTATGTAAGGCAGCACCTGGGATTTGCACCGCAATATTTTGAAGAAGCTGTTTAGAATGTGATCAGCTTCGCCTTAAAGGACAACTGAGCTTCAAATGACTTCTACTGAGCGTATTTTACAAAGATTCCACCGCATATAGCTATATTTTACGTTTTAAGACTCGTGCTGAATATTTCGGAAGTCTTGTTTTTGAGTTGGTGACGAGTCCATACGTGACGTCACTGAAGGAACGCCCCTGACCAAAAAAAAGGACACATTATAGCAGTCCTTCCATCACGTCAATGCTTGTTTGGTCTGAAAATCTCGTGTTGCGCCAGAAGAGGGCGTCCAAGCTCCATATAAGGAATTTATCAGCCTGTGGAAACGATGTGGAAATACACTGTCATGTCTACAAGAGGTCGCCATTTTCTTCTGCCTCTTTTTGGGTGAGACATTTACCCCCAATGTTGCCTCAAAATGGCATGGAATAAATTATTTAATTGATTGCAAACATGTATGCTTTCCTATTCAGAACTATTTGAATCATATTCATAACTGGATGTGTAACAAGAAAGCATATTCTCCGAATCTGAAGCCATTGTTTTGATTCTCCAGCAGTGAAAGACGTCTTGGCGTGACGTCACGAACTGGGGGCGGCACTTTCTGAAAATGCCCAATTCGCAGCTCAATTTTTTGCAGATTTTGGACACTAAGTCATTTTTATTGGTGTTTTGCATTTGAATAAAAAATATCATACTGCGTGTTTTGGGTATTTTAGATGCGATAAAACGTTTTTTTCTGATGTCATTTAGGAAACAAAAAAGTGACGTTGGTTGTCCTTTAAAAAATATTTTAGCCCTTTCAGGCACATTGGTCACGACAGTGAATAGCTTATTATGCTATCAGGTTACACTTACATGGTGCCTAAAAGGGTTAAAAGGACCCTGGAATACACAGTCCTGCCCTCATGTGGCCAAAAGAGCAGATAATTTTCCTGTTCCAGTGTCAATTTGAAATACAGGTTTTACTTACGTTAACAGTAAATGTCAGAGGGTGACAATGATGACAATTCACTTCTGATTCACCACATATGATGTGTTTATACGGCATTGGAAATAGATTGACATAATTGACATAATTGAAATAGAAAACTATATATAGATTGAGGAAAAAAAACATTAGAGGTGCAATAATAAATTGAGAATGAATTCATTCTTGCATTAACCGATAATTAGGTTTTGTAATTTCGTCATTTTTTTTAACCTTTTAATTCCTGGTAATCTATTAACATGATAAATTGACCCTGAAAGGGTTAAATGATAATTGCCCAAATGCTCAAAATTGCACCATGCCAACAGAAAATGTCATCTAATTTCTTTTGTCCTCCGTGAAAGCAGGTCACTTGTGTGGAATCAAAATAAAACATATTTTCAATTTAGGGAGAAATTTTACAAACAAATTCATGGTTGTGCTATGGGCTCACCAGTTTCACCCATAGTGACTAATCTGTACATGGAAGAGATGGAGAAACAGGCCCTCACATCCATCCCGGGGACAAAACCTAGACACTGGTTTAGATATGTGGACGATACCTTTGTCATAAATAAAAAACAAGAAATTCAATCCTTCACAAATCACCTCAACTCGGTAGACATCAACATTAAATTTACTCGTGAGGACATTAAAGAGAACCAACTAGCCTTTTTGGATTGTAAAGTAAGTCTAAACGAGGACAGAGCGCTATAAACACAAGTCTTTAGGAAGGCTACGCACACTGACCAATACTTACTTTTCGATTCTAACCACCCTTTACAACACAAACTAGGACTTATCAGAACCCTTCAGCATAGGGCTAAAGTAATACCAACAAGCGCTGAAGGTAGAGAAAATGAGTCAAAACATATCAGGAGAGCACTCACTAACTGTGATTACCCTCAATGGTCGTTCAACAAATGTCAGAAAGAAAGAATAGGGAATGAAACCAATAATTCTCAAGATACAAAAAGGAGAGGAGTAGCAGTACCTTACATTGCAGGAGTTTCTGAAAATTTACAAAGAGTCCTTTGGCAACACAAAATTCCTACTTATTTCAAACCGATAAACACGTTAAGGCATAAATTAGTGCATCCAAAAGATAGGCTGCCAAATGTAGTAATGTAGTTTATTCCATACATTGTAAGAATGAAAATTGTAAAGAGCAGTACATTGGGGAGACTCAACAAATTCTCAAAAAAAAGACTTTATCAACATCGCAGGGATAATACAAGTGGGCCTCAATCGGCAGTACATTTGCACCTAAAAGCTAGCAACCACTCATTTGACGACAATGAGGTTAAAATCTTAGCGAAAGAACATAGATGGTTTGAAAGGGGGGTAAAAGAAGAAGAACAAAATCCTTCATTAAACCGGTCGGGTGGGGTAAGGTTAAATTTGGATCGTTCATACAATAGCCTGCTTAGGCAACATAGGATTAGTAATACGGATGAGGTGATACCGATCGAAGTGGGGCAATCAGGCCAGTCGTTAGTCAGACCGATAGGAACTATCAGTCGAGCAGCTGCAGGGGGTAGTCCTCTGCTCCCCCCAACCTGAGAGCAGGGACCTATCGTAGCAGAGTTGGAACAGTACGGATATATATATATATATATATATATATATATAGGGCCTAAACTACCTACCAGTAAGACTTTAGTTTGCTGACAAAATTTCTTGGATAAGAAGTAAAACGTCCGACACCTTCAAAGAAGTACAGATGACGGCTAAAGAAACCTTTTCATCAATCAAAATAAAATGTGTAATGTTGTTTTGGAAAACAATGATGACCGGTACTTTTTTACCTCTTTTCTGCCAAGGTTCAATGTTCACTTCTGATTCTTAACTTTGTTCTTAACCTTTGAATCACAATCGAACATATTGACTAAATAATATCCTCATGTGACTTTTAGAAACATGAAGATGAGAGCACAAGATGGTTGCACAGACAGGTAGGTGCCAAACATCGCCGGTGCGTGATCATAGCACGCAAACAATACCAATGTGTGCTCGGGTTACTCATCGTCACCACGCACAATTTCCTACCTGACTACAGAATGAAGCACCGCTTTTCTCACATGATGGACGCAAGTTCTTTTTCACGCGAGCAATTCCCCAGGGCGGGAGAGGGAAGTTCTTCCACATTTCTATGTCCACCTCCATGGTATGGTATCACATTGTCGGATGTTTCTCTTCTTGAGGTGGGATGTTGACTTTTTATTCATTTTAGCCCAACACGAGCTTGGACGTCCTTCAATCGCTGACGTCGGGAGACTGGGACATCACCAACATCCTGGCCTACAACCCCCATAGGAACCTCATGTCAGTTTGGTGGCTTACTCACATGCACATTTGCAGTGTCACGGCATCAGTGCTCACTTCTGTTGGTTCTTTTCCAGATACTTTCTGAGCACAGAAGACGACCCCAAACGGAGACACTTGTATAGGTAGAAGCTTCCTCTACGCCTCAAGATGCTATGCGAGTGCCGTTGGATTATGGATTTAGTGTGAAAGGAGCATTAAATCATATGCATTACAATGGCGTTTTGCAGCACGGACACAATTCCTCCATTCAACCGCTGCTGCCTGTCCTGCCAATTCAAGTGCGGCTACGTGGACGTGTCATTTAGTCACGACATGCAATACTTTCTACTCAACTGTAAAGGTGAGTCACCTCCAAGCCAGATCTGCTTTTTTATTGTATTTTTCCTCTCTTATGAGGAGGAAAATCCCTAGCTATTTGCGCTTTTAAGGTCCCAAGATGGCGGCCCAGCCTTGGCCTCCCTGTGTGAAGTTTGCATGGTCTCCCCAGGGTCACGAGGGTTTTCTCTGGATACTCCAGTTTCCTCCCACATTCCAAAAATATGCATGGCAGGCTGGTTGAATACTTTAACTTGCCCCTAGGTGTGAATGTGAGCATGGATGATTGTTTATCTCTAGCGACCCTTGTGAGGATTAATGGATGATGGATGGATGTCACAGGATGCCACAAAAGATCTAGCTTACTGAAAAGTAGTAATTGCTGTGAAATGAGTACATGTATTGAAGGGAAACCTCTTAATTGCACAACAATGTCTCTTTGGAATTAAGTTTAGCCCGAGTCGTTAGCGCAAATCGCATGTTCTTGCCTCTGATGAGTTCATATTGCAATAACACTCGATGTAGGTCTTGTGACTTTGCAAATTATATTTTGGGTTAAAAAGGCGTCATTTTAGTCGCACTTGATCAAAATCATAACATGAAGCAGTTTCTCGCTGGAACATGATAACATTATAAACGATGATAAGCCATGATATATCCAATGTAGCAGTGACGTGTGGTGTGGTTCATGGCTGGTGAGGCACTGACGTCATCACAGTCAGATTTACAAACATGAACTCTACAGAGTAGCTTATTCACCATTTTCTTGGCAGCAATTAACGTGTTTTGTTTAAAATGTGTTGTCAGAATTCTTTATGTAAACTGTAGCATATAAAAAAAGAATAAAAAAAACGTTATTATCGTGTTACCTTTACTTATAAATGAAGTCCATGCGCCGCTCCTTCTGAAGAAAGGCATCGATACCTTCTTTGTAGAAGCCTTCCTTATCTTTCTTCAGTTTTAAAAGTCTCTCTATTTCTTTCAATTTAGATATGTAATCTTCCATTCTGAAAATAAGGCCAAGCAACACGAAAAAATGACTGGATGGACAAGAAGAATCTCTAATCACCAGCGCCCCCTGTCATGAGGCAGGAGAACTGTGTGCCTCACCTATGCACACAGTTTTGATAAAAAAAAAATAATAAAATAAACAATGTAGTACAGTGGTTATAATGTAAAGTGACTTTACATTATATACACCAGCTAAATTGTAGAAATTTAGTTTATATACTAAAAGTGTTTGAACACTTTAATAGCGATATGCAGAGGGACAGCAATGTGGTCTCACTGCAGAGCAAGCCAGCACAGTTAGTTAGCATAGTCATTGCGCAATCCATGGTGAGGCTCAGCCAGCTGCTGCCTCACTGCTCGTCTCTACTTTGTATTTGAACGGTAAATGTGAAAATTCAGTGCTTTTGAAAAAAAAATTCCAAAAATGGTGACGTTAAATGGAAAAGAACTTTAAAGTACAAATCACTAAATAAATATAACTGTTTAATGTATTTTTTCATTTGATATTTCCATGATGACAGGTGAGGCACGGCCTTCCCCGCCTCCCCTGACTAGACGTCACTGCAATGTAGTAACCGTTGTCACCGATAGGGTTAATTTTAAGTCGGGTTTGTAATAATATTGTGATATTGATATTATCGTATCAGAAAAGGTGACAAAAATACACATATGAATACACACTGTATTTTCCGGAGTATAAGGCGCACCCCCAATGAATGGCATATTTTCAGACTTTTTCCATATATAAGGCGCACCTTAAAATGAATGAAAAATGTTTTCAAAATATTGGATACAAATATATTTAAAAAATTAAAATATAGGGATGGGGTGACATACTTCTACAGGGGAAAATGGAGTCAGTGGCTGCTGCCAGTAGTTGTGAGACCTGTTGTGATCAATATTACTTCTCATATAAGGCGTATAAGGTGGAGGGTCATATTTTGAACAAAATGAAGGCTTTTGGGTGCGCCTTACACACCGGAAAATATGGTATATACCTGTATAAACAACTTTTTCCCCAACTATTCTTCACAGGGCCAGACATTCCCAGTGTGACCATCTATAGAACAGAAGACAAACAGAGTAAGAGTCTGAGATCTTTTTTATTTGCAGTAACTAAGCTGTACAGAATATCACGCACAGCTCGTCTTGCGTCTTTATGTGCAGAGCTGTTGGACGTGGAGACGAATGAGCGAGTCAAAACTACATACGGCAACATGCAGATGCCCAGAGTGGAGTACAAGATCATCACTATCGACGACTACTGTAGGCATTTGCACATTTGCATGCAGTTGAGACAACAGTGACAGTACTGTATGAGTTTTCCAAAAAAAAAAAAAAAGAATAATTCGCTTCACTGTTTTGTATGTGCTGCAGCCCTCACCATGCAGATTCTGAAGCCAGCTGGATTTGTACAAACAGCTCATTATCCTTTACTCCTGTTGGTGTAAGTACCACAAAATACACATGTCTACACTTATTGCCTACGTTTGGGATCCCCAGAAGCTGAATCTACATCATCAGGGATGAGAATTGTCCGCCGCTCTGCGGATTTCTAATTTTTTCAGACCAAATGACCAGATAAAATTAAATACAGTACATGTATGTATTCTCGCTTTTTCGCTGTTCATTTCCTGTTTCGGCTTGTGTTGGCGGAAAGCACAATTTTGATTAGATGATACTGACGCCGGTGACGGAAAGCGCCATTTTGATTGGATGATCTTGACTTAGGTGCCGTTGATGTTAAAACAGGTAAACGCCCCCTTTTGAATAAGCGGACGAGTAAAAAACAATCAGGTTGATTCACCTTTTGGGAGAGGACACCTTCGAATTTGATCGATTCTAATTTGCAATAAAACAATACCATCGATGAAACAGTCGAATGTCAGTGGAACTATGACAAGCCCCATGCTAACATTAGAATCAATATACTACCTGCAGCAGAAAGCAAGCGTGCAAGCTAATGAGCAGTGTGCAGGCCAGCTAGCAGTAACCTTGCGTATGAACCCGGCAAGGGGACTTTTATTCCGATAGTTTGGCTGGCTATTTAACAATCATGAGGAGCAGAAAACCAGTCATATTAATGGTGAGTATTATCACAAAGTTATTTGAAATAATACATTCTGACATTTTGTTGAAATTATATATATAAAAAAAAAAAAAAATCCTCGTCTCACCCACCATGGGTGGTGTCTGTCCTCATTTCAGCTCGGGTCCTCTACCAGAGGCCAGGAAGCTTGAGGGTTCTGCGCAGTATCCGTGCTGTTCCCAGCACTGCGCTTTTCTGGACCGAGATATCCGATGTTGTTCCCGGGATCTGTTGCAACCACTCGTCGAGCTTGAGGGTCACTGCCCCGAGTGCTCCGACCACCACAGGCACGACTGTCACCTTTACCTTCCAGGCTCTCTCCAGCTCCTCTCTGAGCCCTTGGTATTTCTCGATTTTCTCATGTTCCTTCTTTCTGATGTTTCCATCGCTCTGGACCGCTACATCCACGACAACGGCTTTCCTTTCCCCTTTATCTATGACCACGATATCAGGTTGGTTGGCCATTACCATCTTGTCAGTCTGTATCTGGAAGTCCCACAGGATCTTTGCTCGGTCATTCTCTACTACCTTGGGAGGTGTTTCCCATTTTGACCTTGGGGTTTCCAGTCCATACTCCGCACAGATGTTTCGGTAGACTATGCCAGCCACCTGGTTATGGCGCTCCATGTAGGCTTTCCCTGCCAGCATCTTACACCCTGCAGTTACGTGTTGGATTGTCTCAGGTGCCTCTTTGCACAACCTACACCTTGGGTCTTGTCTGGTGTGGTATATCCCTGCCTCTATGGCTCTGGTGTTCAGGGCCTGCTCTTGGGCAGCCAGGATGAGTGCCTCTGTGCTGTCCTTTAGGCCAGCCCTCTCTAGCCACTGATAGGACTTCTTGAGATCAGCCACTTCTGCTATGGTGGTACATCCCGTGTAGGGGCTTTTCCTCCCATGATTGTCCCTCTTCCAGCACCTCATCCTCTGTTCCCCATTGACTGAGACATTCTCTGAGTACATCATCCGTTGGAGCCTTCTCTTTGATGTATTCATGGAGCTTGGATGTTTCATCCTGGACAGTGGCTCTCACACTCACTAGTCCCCGGCCTCCTTCCTTATGGCTTGTGTACAGTCTCAGGGTGCTGGACTTGGGATGGAACCCTCCGTGCATGGTGAGGAGTTTTCGGGTCTTAACATCCGTGGTCTGAATCTCTTCCTTTGGCCACCTTATTATTCCTGCAGGGTATCTGATCACTGGCAGGGCATAGCTGTTTATTGCCCGGGTCTTGTTCTTGCCATTGAGCTGGCTTCTGAGGACTTGCCTCACCCGCTGGAGGTATTTGGTCGTAGCCGCTTTCCTTGTTGCTAATTCGAGGTTGCCATTGGCCTGTGGTATACCGAGGTACTTGTAGCTGTTTTCAATGTCTGCTATTGTTCCTTCAGTGAGTGAGACCCCTTCAGTGTGGACTACCTTGCCCCTCTTAGTCACCATCCGACTACATTTCTCCAGCCCGAATGACATTCCGATATATATATATATATATATATATATATATATATATATATATATATATATATATATATATATATATATATATATATATATATATATATTCTCGGGAGTCGGAAAAAATATCGATATAACCGGATTATCGATATATCCGATCCTGCGGCATGTAAATTTTCTCCTTGCGTTCATAGAAATAGTATCGTAATAAGCAGTACTATCGATATAACCGATATCGATATAACAAGACTTTACTGTAATTATATAACTTTATATATATATATATATATATATATATATATATATATATATATATATATACACACATATGATGTTAAGACCCAAAAACTCCTCACCATGCATGGAGGGATCCATCCCAAGTCCAGTACACTGAGACTGTACACAAGCCGTAAGGAAGGAGGCTGCGGACTAGTGAGTGTGAGAGCCACTGTCCAGGATGAAACATCCAAGCTCAATGAATACATCAAAGAGAAGGCTCCAACGGATAATGTACTCAGAGAATGTCTCAGATAATGGGGAACAGAGGATGGGGTGCTGGAAGAGGGACAATCCTGGGAGGAAAAGCCTCTACACGGGATGTACCACCGAACCATAACAGAAGTGGCTGATCTCAAGAAGTCCTATCAGTGGCTAGAGAGGGCTGGCCTCAAGGAGAGCACAGAGGCACTCATCCTGGCTGCTCAAGAGTAGGCAGAGGCACGGATATACCACACCAGGCAAGACCCAAGGTGTAGGTTGTGCAAAGAGGCACCAGACAATCCAACACATAACGGCAGGGAAAGCCTACATGGAGCGCCATAACATAAGGTGGCTGGCATAGTCTACCGAAACATCTGTGTGGAGTATGGACTGGAAACCCCAAGGTCAAAATGGGAAACACCTCCCAAGGTAGTAGAGAATGACCGAGCAAAGATCCTGTGGGACTTCCAGATACAGACTGACAAGATGGTAATGGCCAACCAACCTGATATCGTGGTCATAGATAAAGGGGAAAGGAAAGCCGTTGTCGTGGATGTAGCGGTCCAGAGCGATGGAAACATCAGAAAGAAGGAACATGAGAAAATCGAGAAATACCAAGGGCTCAGAGAGGAGCTGGAGAGAGCCTGGAAGGTAAAGGTGACAGTCGTGCCTGTGGTGGTCGGAGCACTTTGGGCAGTGACCCCCAAACTCGACGAGTGGTTGCAACAGATCCCGGGAACAACATCGGATATCTCGGTCCAGAAAAGCGCAGTGCTGGGAACAGCGCGAACTGCGCAGAATCCTCAAGCTTCCTGGCCTCTGGTAGAGGACCCGAGCTGAAATGGGGGACAGACACCATCCATGGTGGGTGAGACGAGGATTTTTTTAATATATATATATTAAATCGGTCTGTATTCTGTATCTGAAACGCATGACAAAAAGTTAGCGGACACCCGGGCAGACAACTCTGAAAAGATGCCTACCCGGCCATGAATTTGCCTGTCCCATTTTTCACAACTTGAAACACAATAAGACGACTATTCGCAAAAAAAATAAAAAAAACATTATTGTGAAGTATCAATGATTTTTTAAATTAAGGAAGTACCTACCACAAATGCTCTCTTGCTTCATTTATGGTAAATATCCCTTGCTGAAAATTTTGCTCCAGTTGTCATTTGTTATCATGGTGCACAATGCAATGTTGGCGTTGCGTTATCTGCTCAAAGCCACTTGGCCTCCTCTTTCTAAGCGGCTTTCAAAACTCTCAAGTACACTTTTCAGTCACGGTATAGCCCGAAGCACGAAATAGGCTTCTGATTGGGTGCCGTGCCCAGTAATCAAATTGCCAAACAAACGAGCGTACGTTTGCATACCACTCAATGAACTGCTGAAGGGAGACCTCATAATGTGAATTGTGAGCTTCTGAAACTAAAATCAGGAAAGGGCACCTTGGCCATGTGGCCTAAGCTAGACATTTATCTTTTCCTAAAACACAGCGACGGGACGCCCGGTGGCCAGATGGTCACCGAGCAGTTCTGGGTGGACTGGGCCACCATTCTGGTGAGCAGCTTCAGCACCATTGTCGTTCGCTTCGACGGCCACGGCAGCGGCTTCCAGGGGACCAACCTCCTCCATAAAGTGCACAAGAGGTTAGGCAAGCTGGAGGAGCGGGACCAGCTGGAGGCGCTCAGGTCAGCCTTTTTCTTTTTTTTTTTTTTTTTTTTTTTTTGGGGGGGGGGGGGGGGTCCATAATCCTTTTTTACCCCTAGCGAAACTGTAGGTTGTTTATGTATCCTGTGCCATTGCCAGGTTCCTATCCGACGAACCTTACATTGACAGGACGCGGATGGGAGTGTATGGAAAGGTAACATACATCTTGTATTATTCTGCAGGTCGTTCTCAAGTACTGCACCTGAGACATCTCAATTTGTTGTGTAGGCTTATGGAGGATATTTGGCCACTCTTCTGCTGAGCTCTGATGAGTTCACTCATCTTAAATGTGGAGCTGCAGTATCGCCCATCACAGATTTCGAGCTCTACGGTAAACTCTTAGTTTTGGTTGGTTTACTGGGCAAGGTTCATTCAGAATCTGCATGTCTGTACCAGATATGGTGACACATATAACACACACCTAATTGCTTCTACAATAGAATCAAATAAAAGTCATAGCTTTGTTCAATAGTGAACCCATTACATTAACTTCCTTGGAGGTCTACGTGTATCTCCAGGAATGGATAACCGAGGACGTACAATTTCAGAAAATATATTAACAAAATGCAAAGGACATTATTTGTTATGTCTGAATGCTATTGCGAGAGTTATTACAATTAAAAGAAATATTGTGCTCTATAAGATACACCTAAAAGCATTATTTTTTTTCAAAAGCCAAGGATGCCTTATAATCCGATGCGCTTTCTATATGGCTCGTTCTTCTGATTTGTTTGTATAGCACTTTTTTTTACAGCTACGGCGGTTGTGACAGCTCGATATCAATAATACAACTTGAGAGTTTTTAAAGGCGCTCATAAATAAAATTTATGATTTTTATTATTATCATTATTATTATTATTGAAACCGCAGCCGCTCTTGTAGCTTCTATTCTATGTGGCTTATAATGCGGTGTGCCTGATATAGAGGTAACATCCGAGTTACGACCAGCGCGAGTTACGACCACCTGAACTTGCGACCGCCAAAGTTTCTTACAATGCATTGTAGTCCTAAAACTCAATATTCTGTGGGTCCTGCAATTTGAGTAAAAATGACAAAAATCCTGGCACTGGATAGCGGACACATATTCACACATCGTCTGGCAGTGAATGTGTTAAAATAAATACAAAATAACAGAAATATCGAAATAACATGCTTCAACATCAAGCCGGCTCCTTTTTATAAACAGTCATATGGCAATACAGTAAAAGCATTCCATTACGTTATCTGCTGTCTCAATACTTTTTTTCCTCCTTTCTGAACCACAGTGTCAGCATTTTCAGAACGATACCTGGGCTCAAAGCCTGATACCAGAGTATATACGGTATCAATTTCCAAATTTCCAATCAGTCTTCAAGTAAGAGTGTGTTGGTGACTGAACATTTTTCATTCCCCCTCGCCCTGACTTCTCTTCCCCAGATGTCAAATTTGGCTCACAGAGCAGGTCAGCTGTTACAGAAACAGTACTTGATCATCCACCCCACTGCAGACGGTATCCAGTGGCGCTTTATGTTGTTCTTCAAATACAATATCTTGTTTGTTTATTTTTATTTTTAACTCTGTTGCAATTCTCTATGTCCATAGAAAAAGTTCACTTTCAGCACACCGCCAAGTTTATTAACCATTTAATCAGCAAGAAAGCCAATTATACGCTTCAGGTGAGATGTGTGTGTGTGTGTGTGTGTGTGTGTGTGTGTGTGTGTGTGTGTGTGTGTGTGTGTGTGTGTGTGTGTGTGTGTGTGTGTGTGTGTGTGTGTGTGTGTGTGTGTGTGTGTGTGTGTGTGTGTGTGTGTGTGTGTGTGTGTGTGTGCGTGTGTGTGTGTGTGTGTGTGTGTGTGTGTGTGTGTGTGTGTGTGCGCGCGTTCACGTGTTTACGTGCATTCACGTGTGTGCGTGTGTGTCTATGTGCGTGCGTGTGCATGTGTGTGTGTACGTGCGTGTGCGTGTGTGTGTGTGTGTATACGTGCATTTACGTGTGTGCACGTGCGTGTGTGGGTGTGTGCGTGCGTGTGCATGTGTGTGTGTACGTGCGTGTGCGTGTGTGTGTGTGTGTATACGTGCATTTACGTGTGTGCACGTGCGTGTGTGGGTGTGTGCGTGCGTGTGTATGTGCGCGTGTGTCAGCTTTATTGGCAGCTGATAAACAGGAATCACATTTTTTCTCAGTATTTTAAAATATTTTTTATTTCTTTTCATCCCAACATTTTTGTGGAAAACACACGATGAAATTGTCAGTTTTTTTAAACTAACATTACTTTTCTTGCCCATCCACACATACATCGATGGGTGTCAGTTTTTGCGGATTTTCACTCTTCGTGGGCAAGCATCGACCATCATTTTGAACTGATAAAGTTGTTCCCCTGACCAGATCTACCCAGACGAGGGCCACTTCCTGCACAATGAAGACACCCAAAAGCACCTGAGCTGCTCACTAGTCAACTTTTTTGGAGAGTGTTTCCGACTAGCAGACGTGGCAAAAGATGAGCAGGAGGAAATGGATGAAGACGACAGCTAAACCTGACGATTATGCCACGCCACGCCACCCCGCCCAGCCCAGCCCAGCCCTCTCTGGTCAGTTCACACAGCACAATATGCAAAACGTAACAAAATAAAGCCACCTGAGTGTGAAGTGCCCAACCTGCATGGTGCTCGGCTTCCGCCTTCCATGCAGTCCTCGGCAGCTGCCCACCAGAAGGAAAGTGAACGCATCCTCCTGCGCCTTTAAAGAAACAGACATGTTGTAAATGGTGCCACTGGTGAGGACGAATGGAAAACTCTTGCAAACTGTCAAGACCTGCTGGAATATTGACAACCTGCAGGCTAGAAGATAAACTCAAAGGAAAAAAATAGTCAGTACAATTTAATGCGTCCCGTAATGAAACCTGTCATATTTTGACACAGATTCTAATGCTCAGTTTTGATTGTGATTTAAAGGAGAACCGACACCATTTTTTTGTTTCCTAACTGACATAAAAAAAAAAACGTTTTATAGCATCTAAAATACCCAAAACACGCAGGCTGATATTTTTAGTCAAATGCAAAACACCAATAAAAATGACTTGTCTAAAACATGAGTGTCTAAAAAGTACTTCAAATTGAACCCGGAAGTGGCCAGTTGCAGAAGGTCCCGCCCCCTTGTTCGTGACGTCACACCAAGATGTCTTTGCCTTGCTCTAGAATCAAAACAATGGCTTCAGACTCGGAGAAGATCCTTTGTTGTTACTCCTCCAGTTATGAATATGATTCAAATAGTTCTGAAGAGGAAAGCATAAATGTTTGCAATCGATTAAAGAAGTCCGTCTGTATCAATTCGAGCCGTCAGGACTCCAATGTAGCGTCCCAGAAAATGCAGAAGGTGGCGCCCAAGCTCCGTTGGAAATGGGCTGATTTGTCTGCTGAGAATTTGTATCAACGAGTATCAAATAGTAGTCATGGTGCAACACACAACAATTCACCATGGCATTATTTATGTGTTTTCCTTCTAATTTCACCATCAACATGAAGTTTTCAGACCAAACAAAGTACCCAAAATGCATTGTGTGTCGCTTTCTCGGTCAGGGGCGTTCCATACATGACGTCACGTCAGGCATCGTCATCAACTCGAAAACAAGACTTCCTGAATATTCAGCGCGAGTCTTAAAAGGTAAAATATAGCTATATGCGGTGGAATCTTTGTCAAATACGCTCAGTAGAAGTCATATGAAGTGATTTTACAAATTATGGACATAACTTGTCTGCAGGCGTCGGTTGTCCTTTAAATGTTGGACCCTATTGTGCCCGGCCAGCAGATTGCATTTGCTTTCAAATAAAGAATATTTATTCACAAACTCCAGGACATATATTGTTTCTAATCTGTGAGGTGGAGGTATACCTGATTCCTATAGTTTGTCCCTTTCTTCACCTACTGTATTTTCCGGTGTGGTAGGCGCACTGGAGTGTAAGGGGCACCTCCAATAAATGGTGTATTTTCAAACTTTTTCCAGATATATGCCGCACGGGACTATAAGGCGCACCTTCCATGGATGAAAAATGTTTTCCAAATATAATAGATAAATATAGAAGTTTTCCAAGTATAAGGCATACCACATTTTAAGTAGAGTAGAGGCTGGGGTTACGCACTAGTTCTTCGACAGGAGGAAACGGAGTCGGTGGCTGCTGACAGTAGTCGCGAGACCTGTTGTGGCTCAATGTGTCTTCAAATATAAGGCGCACCTGCCCATAAGGTGCACGGTCATCTTATGGAGAAAATCAAGGCCATTGGGTGCGCCTTATACACCGGAAAATACGGTACTCCTTTTATTTTCATTGAAGTCTATTTTCATGTGTGCACCACACTGACTCTAATAGGCCAAGGTATGCTCAGCACCTAATGTTTTTTTTGTGTTGCGATATTCCTCTTTATTTTACTTGTTTCTAATTTAACTTGTGGTTGTTGTTCTATTCTTTAATGCTGTTAAAAATGCACTTTCAATTACTTACTTAATTAATTACTAAACCAACGACAAATGAATGTTAATGTCTTGTATATTAGTGAAGTAATAACATTAATTCAAGGTGCAGAAGACCTAAACTCAACCCTTACTATTTTAACCATGTGAATCAAAACTGAGCATTAATCTCTTTGTGAAGGCACAATTTTGAATCATACTTTTAATTTGGATTCCATTGGACTGACAAGAGTGTCCCTCGTCTTGTGTTCTGTTTGATTTAAAAGTTATGTTCAAAATCAAATCAGTCTATTGTTCGATAGTTCAATTGATGTGATGTTGGATGCAGCCGCGAAAGGACGGAGATGACGCATTCGGGAAACCAACACTTTCCAGTAGAAAATATCGCTCCTATCGAGACAGACACTGAACGACCAGTTTCTGGTGACCTACCAATGAATTCACTGGTTGATGTGTTGACGATTACAATACTCTGTGTTTGATGTTTTCCCACCTATCCGTGTTGCGTCTTTTGTACAAAGGAGTATTTAAGAGGAAGTCAAAACGAAAAAAAAACAACAACAAAAAAACTCAGAAATTGAAGTTGTAATGCGATTAAACCATTTTTATTTGAGTTTTTGAGCATTTTTTTTCAAAATTTTCAATAATATTTTTTCTCAAAAATCTCCACTTAGCAATTTTTTGTCTCATTCAAACACAGCGCTGAGGTTGAAAATAGTTTCTTAAACACACGTGCTTGATAATATGCATTTTTAATATCAAATGTCTCCTTTTTTCCAAAAACAAAACTTCATTTTACCAAGTAAATAAAATCATCTTGTTAATATTTTTTATCTTGAAATATCAACAAACGTTCTCGATTCGAAACAACCTTGACTTTCATCTTCTTGCGTCGGAGGCTACGACAGCAAAATAGAAATAAGAAATAATGGTCTCTAAAAATGGGACGTTATCTTTCCTCTCACAGTAAATTGTGACTTCAATCTTCAAAATATTTAACCTTGAAAATAATTCACATTCTGATTAAGTAAACCTCAATCCAAATAGTATATGATGATAATCGCACATATGACATTTGTCTTGAAAAGAGATATCCTATTATTGATTCAGCCTTTAGAATGTACCACTTTTTGTTCAACATTTATTAAAATTGATAGATATGTATACTGCATATGTGTCAGGAAGGGCATCCGACGTAAAAGCTTGGCCAAAACAAACATGCAGATCAAACCTCTGAAGATTGGAGGACACTGATTTGCTGTGGCGACCGACCCCTTGAAGGGAGAAGCCGAAAGGAAAATAAGATATATGTGTATACAGAGTATGTGCGTATACACATATATGTATATATATATTTTTTATGTCAATATAAGGTGGTACATTCTAAAGTTTATAAATTTTAAAGTAATATATAATATCTCAAAATCTGAGGATAAATCTAATATATACATGTATATCTTTTCCTTTCGGCTTTTCCCTTCAAAGCGGTATATATTTTTTTCCTTTTACTCCTTTGTGTGGCTGCATCAGCTTGACAGTACAAAGGCACAATGTTGTCGTCCATCAAATGTGTAAAAATATTCAATAGTGTGTACTTTTTGGTGTTTTCTTTTTACTCGCCGTGCCTTAAAAGTGGAAAGACGTTCAATATTTGAAACCCATTTGACAATGGGAGTGAGGGAATAGGATTTTGTTTCTCTCTGGAAGCGAGACAACCCCCATTCTGTACAAAGATCGGTCCACTTTGACATCAAATAATGTATGTGCGTTATACTGGTTTGGAAATGTAGATTTACAATCAACCTCTCGGGATAGTCCTCTCCTCTATGTTAAGAAGCATTATGTTGTGAATTTTGCGTGCTAAATGGCTCAAATTATCTCAGTCAAATGACTTGGCATATGTGGTTTGTCGTCATCTAATGTACAAAGTGTATAAAAACAGACACTGTTGGAATCTTTATGTCGTATGTGCAACTTGTACATAAAGCATTTTGAACCTTAACTCTCGCCTGGATTTGTTTTTCATCTTTTTATAATTTGGGGGTGGATCCAACTTGATACGGAAAAACAGCTCAACCTAGTGGGCAATGGCAGCATTGCAAGTAAAACAAGTTCATCCGAATTGTTTCGAAGGGGAAGCTGCTGCATAATCCAGAAGCTTCCCCAGTGGCGGTCCGTGCATTTCACACCTAGGCCTTCAGTGAAGTCCTACTTAGTCCGACTTGAACAAATATCACTCGTAATACCATAATTTATGACACAACGGCTGGAGATATCATTTAGAAAAGCACACGCACGCAGTACTGGGCGTGGCATCACCTTAATCGTCTACAACACAGGCTATTTTCCGGAGCAATTACACATCAATAAATCTGCATCAGCAATTAGAACTTGTCACTATACGTGATACTGCAAACACTTAAAAATAAAAGGACATTTAAAATCATTTGTCCACAAAGTTTTATGAAGTCCACCAAGAATATGCAATCTTTAACAAGATTTTACGCTAAATTACAAAATGTCAGTTTAATATAAGAAAAACAACAAGACGTTCACAAAACGAAAAAGTAAACAAATCTTTTTCATTTGTTCTTGAGAATAGGCTTACCTGCAACAGTGAGTTGTCCTCTCCTTCAGCCATTGTGGGTTAAAAAAGCGAGTAGATATACTTGTTTTTTCTGCTAAAGTTTCCGGGTCTGATCTGTTGTCAGCTTGGTTGATTTGCATAGCGCTGCCTCCGCTGAGGGCTGAGGTAAAGTGAGTATCCAATCACAGGACACGTACGTCATGTTCAACGCAAGGCCATCTAGCTGGCCTTACTGTGCCAACTCGTGATCTGATTGGCTATCGCAACTGTATATCAACTACATGTGCCCGTTCATGTACAGCGCACAGACACCCTCACTGTTGATTCTGAAGGCGTCGGTCAGATTTCATACAGCCTGGCGACACAAGCTAGCTGAAGTCTGATTGGATTAAAAACTCTGACCTAAAACTACAACACTGAAAGGAGCAGAACCAAATGGATGTAATATAACATCAAGAAAACAGTATGTAGAATAATTATATATATATTTAGAAAAAAAAATACTTTTTTAATGACATTGACTTTTATTATAATTATGATAAGGCCTTGCTGGCCCTGACGGCCCACCACTGGCTGCATTTATTTCTGAGGTTGAATGTATTGCTTACTTACTGTCGACCTTAAAGGACAACCGACGTCTCCAGACAAGTTGTGTCCATAATTTGTAAAATGGCTTCAAATGACTTTTACTGAGCGTATTTTACAAAGATTCCACCGCATATAGCTATATTTTATGTTTTAAGACTCGCACTGAACATTCAGGAAGTCTTGTTCTTGAGTTGGTGACGTCAGAAAAGGACCGTCTCCTGACGTAAAAAAGACGCATTGTAGCGTCTTTCCATCACGTCAATGTATTTTGCTGTACTGTTTTTTAAACCGTGTGTTACATCCAAAAGTCGCCAGCAGAGGGAGTCCAAGCTCCATGGAAATCATTTATCAGCCTGTGGAAACGGGCTGATTCATTCCTCACAGATTGGTGGCCATTTTGTTGCCTCTTTTTGGGTGAGACATTCCCCCCCACCCGTTTGCCTCAAAATGACACGGAATACATTCTTTAATCGATTGCAAACATGTATGTTTTCCTCTTCAGAACTATTTGAATCATATTCATAACTGGATGTGTCACAAGAAAGCATATTATCCGAATCTGAAGCAATTGTTTTTATTCTCCAGCAATGCAAGACGTCTTGGCGTGACGTCACGAACTGGGGGCGGGACTTTCTGAAAATGCCCAATTCGCAGCTCAATTTTTTGCAGATTTTGGACACTGAGTCATTTTTATTGGTGTTTTGCATTTGACTAAAAATATCATACTGCGTTTTTTGGGTGTTTTAGATGCTATAAAACGTTTTTCTGGTGTCAGTTAAAAAAAAAAAGTGACGTCGGTTGTCCTTTAAAGGACAACCGACGTCACTTTTTTGCTCAGCATAAGTCATTTGAAGTGATTTTACAAATTATGGACACAACTTGTCCGGGGGCGTCAGTTGCCCTTTAACCTTTAAGCAGTGAAAACAACAGCACACAAAACTATCGATGAGCAACAAGTGTAACTCACACTTTGAAGCAGTCACTCTCGTTTAAAGTTGTCATTTGAAGCCTAACAAAGAGATAATAAAACCAACACTGACACATCATTGCCATTGACATAATTTATTTCCAGTGTTTCCGGAGTCTGTGCGCTCGTCTCCCAATCAGGAGGAAGGCAACGCTCGTACGGTCCACTTCGACGTTTGCGCTTCCTCGAAGGCCGTACCGAAACTGTCCACACACACATTCATGCACAGGCGCAGTCAATCAGTGACGTGCGGTCAGTAGGCTACATTTATTCTACATCTCACCTGTTGTGTTCTGTGCTTTATATTCCTTATTTTTTTTCCAATGGATTGACATACACGAGTTTATCATTAAAACATTTCCTGTTCAAACACCAGAAAGATGAAGTGCGGCACAAAGCAGGCAGTTTCACCTAAGATTGCCCAATCCTCCCATAGTGCAAAAATATTTCAACAGCACCATCTATTGGTAAAACTACTGAATTATTATCATGGAAATTGCATTTTTATTTTCCAGTCAGGCTAATGTAGTTCCAATTTGTTAGAGTCAAACGGGAAGGGCTGAATGGTCATGGTGATGGGATAAAAGTGCACATGAAAATGCCAACTGTACAGCTCACAAATGAAAATTTGATCAAGAGGGTGCAGTTATTTATTCTACCTTGTGCTCGCAATTATTGATTTTGCCCACTTATTTAAAAAGCTTGACCCTTACAATTAATCTGGGCTTGGGGCTGAAGGTCAGAGATATTTACAGGGAAAGCAATACAAATAAAGGACAGACAACATTTGAAATATAATTTGGCCTTAAATGAGATCAGACTAATATGAACTGAATTGATTTAGATTTTTGCTTTTCTTTAGTTCAACCAGTTACTGTTAAACATATTTCAAATATACTATAATGTTGAATCATCTCTCCACATTTTGGATGTCTCCCTCCACCAATGCAACTGATTCATGATAAGTATCGTCATCGGGCTTACAAAGCTCCTGGCTATGAGCTGATCACTCAGATGGTTTCGGAGAAGGGAGGTATTTGTATCAAACATGCTGGAAAGACCAAATTTAGGCACCCCAATATTTTTAGGCCAAATACCAGTGTAAAGGTAATGCTGATGTATTTATTTTGGTTCATCTGTTTTTTTAAAATTACACCACTCAGTTTAGCTCGAGTAGCCACAACCGCACGTCACTGATCATCATCATTCTCCTGCAATGCCTGGACTGAATCCTACAATGGAGAGGTCAAAGTAAAGCAGCTAAAACTTGGCGTCTGCATGAACATTTAAGTTAATTATTTTACAGTGAATATTTAAAATTCAAGTTGTTAAAAAAATAAAACGGAGAATAAAAACTGAAAACCAAGTAGAAAATGTGTTAAGACCAGAGTGGAATGCCACAGGAATGGAAGCTCAGCATTATTCTTATAGAGAACATGTAGAACAACAGTCAACATTAAAAAACATCAACAACATGTCATTCACAGTACTGTACTGTTGAACTAGACAACATGGCACCCGAAACATTTCATTGTCAGGCACTTCCTATTGTGAAGATTAGTTTTGTTTGTTTGTTTGTTTGATTTTGCACGATGTCATTCCCCATTTTTTGTTGTTGTTTCAATCATTGTTGTTCACTGCTCTCCAGAACCATGATGAAGTGTATTATTTTCCACATGCATACAGTAAGGCCACACTCGGGTGGTCCGCGTTGTACCTTTGGAAAAGCCTCGTCGGCTGTTTTTTTTTTTGCGCAGGTCGTACCCAAAATGCGATTCAAGTACATAATGAGCAGATATGTACATTTTAGCATCATCACAAGCGGCTAAAGCTTTTAGTCGGCGTTAACGGCGAGCACGTCTGTACATTCTTCATTTGGTAACTGGTTCACATATTCTTGGAACTTTTCTTTGCACAAAAATAGCTCATCTGCAAAAACTAGAAATCTATACTATTTTCTCAAATCCACCCAACTAAGCGTTCATTCGTGTGTCACTGTGCTTCACAGCCTGGAAGGGCTTCGTCAGTCTTCGGCATGACAAATCTCAACTGCTCCGTCCCCACATCAGTTCTCTTTAAAAAAATAGATTTATCAAGTGTATTTGTTCCAAGTAAGGTCCAGAGCTGACCTCACATGACAAAATGTGTACAACACGCTCACTGACCACCTTCACAGACTTGGAAAAAAAACTCCTGCAGGCACACGCACGCAGACTCACAGGTACTGATAAAAGCGAGAGTGCACCACCTGGGAACTCGCCAGTTTGTGCGGATGCGCCGTCGCTGACAAGCTCAGACTCTTCGGATGTGGCGTGTCGCCGTTCAAAGCCTCGGCAGCGCGGCGCGAGAGGTCCGAGGATGGCGACGCCGCGAGGTTGAGAGGGTTATTGGCCCCGCACGGCGTACTCTGTTGCTCAGCCAGGTCCAGGCTGACCTCCGGATTGCTGGTGCGATGGCGTTCGCGCGCAATCCAGTCGCCGATGGAGAAGTCCTGGGAGCTGCATTTGGGTCTCAGGCGGTCCACCGCCGACAGTTCCGAGCGCGAGCTTGAGCAGAGCGCCTGCTGCGGCCAGTCTCCCAGAACAGACAGCTCGGCAAAGTCCCGCTGGCCGCCCATTGTATGTCTCCTCCGGATATTCTTCTTCTTCGCGCGGCCCTCGGCGTTCCGCTGGCTGCCCACGCCAAACATGTCGTCCACCGACACGCGCAGACGCACTTTCAGGCGGTCCGTGATCTTCAGCTTCCACGTCGGCTCCATTTTATCCAGCTCGCCCCGGGACGACGAGCTGAGGCTGCCGGAGGAGCGACCTTTGCCGGAAAGCTGTCTGTTTGAATCCTTGTCGCTGCGAGAGCCGTCCAGCGACGACTCGCTGTCCGTCTTCTGTCGGGCGGCTTTCTTACGGGAGAGCGTGTCGCATTCGATGAGCCTGTGGGAGGACAGCGGTCGCGGGACCGCCACGTCTCTGGCCACGGTGAAGACAGAAATGTCGCTCTCACTATCCGTCTCGGCGGGTCTGCCCTCGCTGAAGAGCTCGCTGCGCTCATCATCGGCGTCGTCGTCGCCTCCCCGGCTCTCCGCCACCGAGCGCACTTCCGGACTCAGCGTGTTGAGCTCGCCGCCGGTCATGAAGGTCATGGATGACGTGGTGGAGTAGTCGGAGGTAATGGAGCAGACTTCGGCGCCAGGCCCGCTGCCGCCGGCGTCGTGTCCCGGTGCCGCCGTCCTGCACCGCCTGAGTCTTGGCGCCGAGGCCCGGGAGCTGGTGCTGTTCATTGTACCAAGATCGGAGACCGTGTCCTCATAGTTGGAGGGCGGGTCCGATGCCACCGCGTGGCAGTTCAGGCTCGGGGAGTGGGAAGGTGACGCGTACGGGGAGCCGGCGCCACGTGAGGCCGTTTGCTGCTCGCTAGGCGCTTCGGTCACAAAGGTTTTGTCGAGCTGCTCCTCAGAGCTGTTCCTCAGCTGCTGCTCCTCAGTCGTGCCTTCCTCCTCCTCGGTGCGACTCTCTGGAGACCGAAGAGGCGGTTGCCGGCCCTCTCCGGGGATCTCCTTCTGGGGGAAAGCGTCCAGGTCGTCATCCGAGCTACCGGGCTGTGCTTTGTCTTTGGGCTTCTTGCGCTTGCGGCTGACGAAGAAGGAAGAGCGCAACATCTCTTTGCTACACTGATCCTTCCCGGAAGCCCAGAGGATCTACGGAAGAGATGACAAACCACAACGTCAAGTGGCCGCGCCAGCTGGGAATTCGCGACTTGTGTGGAAGGAAACAAAATGAAAACATCACCTTTGATTTGGAGGAGTCACTACATGCTGAATCTGCATCAAAGAGAGGACAATCATTAGTAGCCTGCCATCAGTGGCCTCATGAAACCATGTCAATTAGATAAAGAGGAGGAGGAAAAAAGGAGCAGATTGATGGCTTGCCGATATCGTCGCAGACAGATATGAGCTTTAAGGGGGGCAGCTAGATGGAAGCAAGGTGACACAATCGACAAGGATAAGTCATCACACCAAGTAAGCGCTTGGTGGACACACAGACACACAAAAAGAAGAGACGGCCGAAAACGAAGCCTGAAATGACGGATGTTCGCAGAGAGAAAGAGAGAGAAAATGGCGAGATAAAGCCCCTCTTCTCCCCCGCTGGCTGCTCAAACAAAGACGAACACAAGCGGCTCATGCTCGGCTTAACGATGGAGGTGGCGACGGCACATCACGGACACAAATGTCAGTCACGGAGCATCACGTGTCAGCCGCCATCAA
This sequence comes from Hippocampus bargibanti, assembly GCF_051943395.1. NCBI lineage: Eukaryota > Metazoa > Chordata > Actinopteri > Syngnathiformes > Syngnathidae > Hippocampus > Hippocampus bargibanti. Next base: position 16,059,902 of record NC_142744.1, on the reverse strand, counting down.
CTCGCCGTAGCCAACCTCCTCCTCCCCAACTCAAAAGGCATCGCAGAGGGGAGGGCGTGATGCGCTCGCACTGACTTACGACATTTGAGAGAGGCCTGAGCTGAACAGATCAACGAGTGTGTGCCACGGGCAACTTTTCCCTGTTCGGTCTGTGTCCAAATGACATAACTTTCTTGTGTTCTTCCTTGAACGTCAACTGTTGTTGACTTCGTTGTTGCAATACAACTTAAAGAAATAAAAAACATTCAAAATGAGAATATAAGTTAAACATGAAAAAAGACCTCTGAAAAATAGAGCCATGCTGTAAAAAACACAACTGGTATTTTTTGGGGGACTGAAATGGTCATTGAAGTTGCAACAACTATAAAACATAACTTATTAACTCATTCACAAATTTATTCGGGAATTTAAAATATGATGTAGAGCGGCATTCCCGAATTGTTCGGGTTTTGTTTTTTCATGCTTGGGTGCCGATAAAGCGCTACCCATGGTTTCTGGCAATGTTTTTTTTTCTTTTCCACAAGGGGGCATCATTTCCATTTCTTCTATGTTAGCGCTTTGTTCCAGCTTCAGCTGTTCTTCAAGCTCTATATATACCAATATGTATGTATTGCATTGTATTTTGGACAGCCACCCTCATTTCAAGCTGATATAGCTCCAGACCCATATAATTTAGGAATAATTAACTCTTCTTTCCTGATGAAAGAAATATGTAGAAGGTTTCTAATGCTGTATTGAATGTTGATGTAGTCCTAAAATTCAATTTTCTGTGGGTCCTGGAATTCAAGTGACAATGACAAAAACCCTGGCACTGGAGTGGATACATTTTTGCACATATGTGGCAGTGAATGAGTTAACAAATTATTATTAAAGTGAGTTGACACAACAAAGGAAACAAGAGGTTTGCTCCAAAACAATTTGCTGAGCTGTTTTACGTGAATCTTAAACGTGTACAGTCCAAACAACAGCTTAGTAAACTCTTATTTGAGAATTGTGAAAACCGGAATAGACAATTTTCACAACAGCCAAACTTCAAATATTGAGTTGGATTACCCAATTTATAATTTGATCCAAGATGGTTGCTTTGAAATTTTGAGTTCATCTAACTTTGTTTTTAACATTGATGCTCTGAACTCCTATTGGATTATTCTAAGTGAAGATACTATCTTGTTAGCTTCCTGATCCTATTTGGTTGAAAAGCCTTCTGTGTTAAAGAGTTATAGTGACTATTATTATTATTAGTTTTTAGCAAAACATTATTTGTCATGTGGCAAAGGACTTTGACTACCTGTTTACTTCAGGACCTCCGTGGCAATCACAGAGGTGAAAAGGGAACTATATTAGGTCTATCGCATCCAAGTACTGTATAGCCATCAGTGTCTTGTTGTAACTTGAGTCAAGTTCCTGTACGGAGTTTCTTAAACAGCTCTTGCGTCGCTGATGTTGTTGGGGCTTAATCGATGGTCTATTTAAAGTTCAGACAAAGAGCAGCGTTGTGATGGTGAGGCAATGTGCCACCTGCGTGTGTATCAAAAGACGAGCCTATTTGTTGAGTCAATGATCAAATTCAAATGCAAACAAGGATGAAGATAAATAAATACATACATAAAAAAGATAGATGGATAGATGGAGGGAAAGTGAGAGATGGGGGAGGAAGGGAAGGGGAGGGAGAGATAGGGAGGGGTAGGGGCAGACAGACAGACGGATAAATGGAAGGATGGATGGATACAGAGAGAGAGCTAGAAACAGAGAGAGCAAGACAGACACAGACAGACAGACAGACAGACAGACAGACAGACAGATAGATAGATAGATAGATAGATAGATAGATAGATAGATAGATAGATAGATAGATAGATAGATAGATAGATAGATAAACACGACAGATCATGATATGAAGAAAAATAATAATAATAATGACCCCTGCTCAGAGTCCTGCAGTCAATTCAACAAACTGCGTTTGCTTGTTTGGAATTTCATATGTGCCCGCAAGTATCCAGCTCAGTCCCATCACTATGGCTCCGCCCCGCCCCAGACATCAGCACGGATTATGCCACGCGAGCGCAGAGAACCTGAGGTTGACCATACCATGCTACTTGTCCTTGCGATCAGCTTTAGAGACAACAAGAGACAGCAAAGGGGCTTTGAGAGAAGGCACGACAGCACGGCTATGTATCCTCTTGATGCAGGGTATTGCTTTGAATGTGAGACGTGCACACCACAAGGAAAATGACAAACATCGACTTCTCTTTCTTTCTTTTTTCATCTCTTTTCCTCCTTTTCGCCCCCAATTTAAAAGAGCTGCGGGTTTCTGCAGACTAGGCAGCTACACTGGGCACAACACTCGTCCTTCTTCCTACAGTCCCAGCTGTCCACCACTGACAAAACAGAGTCCATCAGTGACATCATCGAGTGATAGACGCCGCCCACTTGGCCTGTGTCAAGATGGGGTCATGTGTGAGTGCTGGACAAGGGACATGGGAGAGAAACAACACACTACACAAAGAAGGGTTAACAAACTTCCATTCGTTGAGTTTGATTTGCTTTCGGGGAGAGAGAACGTGTGAGACGAGGAGGACGGGAAGAAAAAAACTGAAAGAAAAGGGAGTCGTCGTCTTAAAGAAAAAATGGCTCGGGTGGGATGAAAAAGCAAAGAAAGGGACAAAAATAACAACTTCAACAATTTGAGCTACAACAATGGAAAAAAAAAATCAAGACAGATTCCATATATGAATCAAATCAAGAAAAAGGGTGACATTTTCCCCCCATGGATAAAACCACAAATAAAAAAAAAGTTTCAGCCCAAAGCATGTAAAAATAACTAACAGGCGTAGTTCATATTTAGTACATCTACATACATGTGCACTTAAATAGAAGAAGAGAAATGGAATTGAACGTTGCTGTGTTGATGTGAGGCAGCGCAAGTCTGAGAGAAACACCTCGGCGGCTTACCCGAGACCTCGCCCGGCGACGGCGCCGTCCGGCCGATGTTGGAGAGCAGGTGGTCAATGTTGGGCACAGGCTGCGACTGCACCGTGCTCTCCTGCTCGCCAGTGGTCTGCAAGAAAGAATAAGGAAAAGGAACATGAGAACAAGAACGTCGGATGAATAAATGCCGGGTTTCCATACAACAGGATCGTCATCGCAGTCTTCGGTGAAGAACCAATCATATTGCTGGATTAGGTTCTCGACTATCTTGCACTGGTCGGGCATGTGATTGACCATGTTTGTCATGTTGTCCTCAGAGGTTCGGACCAGGGTTGGGCCAAACACAATTGCCAGGTTTCGAGGTTCCATCTATTTATAAAAATAAAAATAAAAAAGACAAATTAGATGAGATTGTGCTCAAAGCAAATGCGCACAATATGCGTGATGACAGTTGCGCTTCAGATGTCACAGTGCACCTTGTTTTTCTCACAGTTGTCAGAAACCCTTTTGAGGTGCGCGCAAAGAAATTTGAGGGTTTCATAGTGGTGATCAGGCAGTTTGCGGATCTGAGGGGAAAAAAGAGGAAAATTGCAGAGGGCACCGTGTGCTCCTTAGAACAATCACATTTGACAAAACTTATGTGCCTATTGGTGCCAACATTCCTTACCAGCCTCTTTAGCTGCTTAAGTCTCTCAGCTGAGTCCTCTGTTCTACTGGCTTCAATAAAGTCAGCATACTTTTCTGTTGAGCAGAAGAACCCAGAAAGGCCTTTCATCTTATAAAGTTTCAAAACGAAAAGCTCCCACAGATGAATCTTTTGGGGCAACGCCTTTGTGTCTGCACTTTGAGAGTCTCACCGTTTGTAAACAGGGGTTCGGGTAGTTTCCGGAAAAAAGACTTGAGTAGGCTACTGATGACGTTGAGATCCCGCCATTTCTGTGGAGATGTAAACAATATCTGAGACTGTTCGGAAAAGGCAGAATTCAAAGGGCGGCTAACTCACATCTTCTTGGACGTCAATGTCAGCAATGCCTTTGGTGTTGAGCTCCTCTTGCATGTTGGAGATGGCGGCATTGTTTCCGGGAACTCTGTAGATCCCCGTGTACTCCAAGCCTCTGTCCTCCACCACATTACAACACACCTCCACGATCAAAGGAACAAACTACAAAACACAATATCACAATCGGAAATTCAGATGAATTCAGAGAAGAAAAAAAGAAGGAAAAGACAAACACCAAGTGAACCAATAATTCACCCTATTATTTTGCGCGGGTGGACAGTCGTCTAAGCGCACACCAAACGTGACGCCAGCTGGTGTCTTCTTTTCGAAGGGCTTTCTCATGATCCCAGGGATTCCTATTTTCCATGCACCTCTGTCCCTTGGTGGGCTGGCCTCATCTGAATCACAAGACAATTTATTAGTTGCAATGTATGTGTGATTGTAGATTTTACTCTACCTCTCAGTGTCTTTCCCTCTTCAGATTTGGGCGAATGAGGACTCTTGCCGTCTGTCTTCCCTCCCAAAAAGGCTTGCTTGATGCTCAACGACTGACGCGGGGGCTTCGGTGAGGGTTCCGATTTACTGCTGGGTGCGCTGCTAAGTTAATAATGCAAAAGATTGAGATTGATTATTGTGAATGTTTGGTTGCGAAGTGATTGGCGGAGCCATGTGACCTCATCATGTTGTATTCTTTGATCTTTCGACTGATCAAATCCTGACTTGTGACGGCAGCATTCTGAAAAGATGTAAATGGCGTACACTGTTTGACCTTTCATTTAGGGCATACGGTAACAACAAAATGAAACTTTAATTCATTGAAAAGTGATTCATCCACATCAGATTTGGCAACACACCCACATACACGCACCTCTTCATCTGGATTACTGTTTTCCTGAATGACTTTAATCCAAGACAACATGTCTTCCCTCCCTTCAGCCTGGAACAAGTACTCGCTATCGGAGGTGGTCAGACGCAGCACATTCTTGCGACGTGTGTCGCTATAGGAGATGTCAATCAGGCAGGCCTTGACGCTGATTCGCAGCGGCTCCTCGTCGGGCAGCACAGTGAGACGCAAGACTGCATCTTTTCTATCCCTGAAGAGGGTCAGTGTGTGACCTTGCAGAACGGCGTAAACCTGCTTCCAGGACTTCATTCCTCCACTAACGCGCTACACAGAGGAGACAAGATCAACCTGTTAAACCCATCAAAAATTATGCCTTTGCAACGATCCTTCTCCCCCTTTGACAAAAAGACAACTTCCCAAGCGTACCTTATTCTTATCTGTACAAAGTTGTCTAAAGGTGAGCAATCCTTCCTTAGAAGAATCAGGAAAGACATCTGCAGAAGAGTCTCTTTGAGATCCAGAGTCCACAGAAGATTTATGGCCATCCAATGCCTGCCATGAAGTGAATCAAAAATATGGCATTTGTTTAGGATGCATAGAAATCAGTGTTTGTCTACAATAACAAAATACCTCATGCACGTTTCCCATTAGTACAATATCATGAAACGTATGTGAGTTAAGACTGCAAAGGAAGTTACCTTTTTCAGGCCTCTGAGACTTGGCATATGCCGACTCGAAGATCGTCTGTGGGTAGGGGTTGAAAAGGAGAATGATCACAAGATCCAGTTCATTTGTAATAAAATCATATAATGAATTTGAAAATAATACAAGAGAAATGACTGAATATCTGTTGGAACATACCCTCTCCCCTCTTCTTGGTAATTGTCCAGACCTTCATCGTAGGATTTGGACCGCTCAGTTTGGCTGGCAGATTCCGAATCCAGCAAAGCACTTCTCAGGGACTCTGGAGCAGAGCACATAAAAGATGACTCACTTCCAAATCAAAGTTATGAGAGGAAGTGGATTTACAACCAACTTTATGACTGAAAAAATGTTAACAATACTGTATTGTTACAGTATATAACGCTTACCTTGGTCATGTGACAGTTGTCGGCGAATGGGAGGGCACGGTGAGTCGGGACTAGAAGGACCTGTGGCGACAGATGGTGGGACAGATATGACAGCGGAGGGTGGAATGGGAGCAGCATTCCTGTCGACACTGGGGCTGACGGGCTCGTCTATTGCAACAGAGGGAAAAATAGAATCAGAATCAGAATCAGAATCAGAATCAGAATCATCTTTATTGCCAAGTATGTAGGACACACAAGGAATTTGTTTCCGGTAGAACACGCTGCATTAGTATCGTTCAAAAAAACTGCTAAGTGGCACTATACAGTTCCATTTTGGCTACTGTTGAAAGACTTCAAAGAGTTAATGGCTTGGGGGAAGAAGCTGTTTAAATGTCTGCTGGATTTGGTGCGCATGGATCGGTAGCGCACTGGACACCTCATGCCAGTCCGTCCCCTTCCTTCTCTTTGACCAAGAATATGATTACGTAGAGCAATTGTCAAGACATTATTTCATCTTAATGTGTTACTTCCGGGTAGAGTGAGCGCTGGCGTGAATGGCTGCTGCTGCTCACCCGCACAAATAAATTACGTGACTGTAAAATGTCCTTGAAAGTTTTGAAAGGCGCTTATAAATGAAATTAATTGTTATTAATTAATGTGACAGATTGTCTGCAAAATGACAGTAACATGACAAAGTGATGATATTGTGATGTCAGACCGTGACATGATGTCCACTTCATAAGAGCTGGTATAGATGCCAGCATGTGAGCATAAAATCAAGAAATAATAATAATAATAATAATACATGTTATTTATAAGCGCCTTTCAAAACTCTCAAGGACACTTTACAGTCACAGGATATTTTTTCTGATGGGTGAGTAGCGGCAGCCACAATCACATTCAAAAAACAATTGAACAATTCATGTCAACATTTACAAGAAAGGCAGAAACGCCAAATCATATCTCATCAAAAAGAAGAAATTAGTAGTCACAAGTCCATCCCACCTCCTCTTGCGTGACATATTGGAAAGAACTCAGGTTATAAAACTTGTGCTTGCAGGCGCATTTGGAGTTAAATTTCAAAGCCGCTGTCCCAGATCTGGCCTGGACGAAACTTTGAAACACGGCAAACAAAACGAAACAAAACTGAACATCATCATCAATGTGCGGTCTCTCACGGTTTACTATCATGCAAGACTTGATTGTAAATCTCATTTACTCAATTCTGTCCTATACCAACAAGTTATGCAATAATAATGTGTTGTTCTGACGGGCATATTTCAAATCTTGTTCAGTTACGTGTCAACAAACACTATTACAGCACTTCAGACTTCTAGAATGTTCATGCAGAATGCACCACTTAAACTGCAAAATAATGTGGGTGATGGACAGAAAGGCTTATCAATGTGACTTTGAAAGAGACTGTTGACGGTGGCCCCGCGGCCTGTTCAATAAAGACAGTTTTCCTGAGCTGTGGTACCAGTGTGAGATTGCCAAATGAGCACTGTCACAGCTTGCTTTGTGTGCACCTGGCCTGTCATATAATCTCCACAAATCAACAATACCGTATTTTGCGGTGTATAAGGCGCAACGGAATATAAGGCGCACACCCAACGAATGGTGGATTTTCAAATTTTTCCATATATAAGGTGCACCAGATTATAAGGCGCACCATCAATGAATATTATATAAAAATACATTACAAAAATGCATAAAGGTTTCCCAAATATTAGGCACACCACAATATAAGGCACTACAGTAGAGGCTGGGGTCACGTTCTACTTCTACAAGGGGAAATGGAGTCAGTTGTGGCTCAAAATTACTTCAGTATAAAGCGCACCTGCACGCAGGGTCACCTTTTGAAAGAAAATCAAGGCTTTTGGGTGCGCCTTATACATTGGAAAATACGGTACATGGCGCACAGCAACTCAGAACTTGGCCAATCTCAAGTGTAGATCTAGGAAAAAAATACCAGTATAAAATACTTGGGTGGAAAATATGAATGACGGCAGAAGAGCAACTGAAAGTAGACTATCAGGTGTGACTTTAATCAGTCACAAATATGTTAATGTCTCTTGAGAAGTGTCAAGTTGATATGTCACAAAGAAAAGTGCCCTTTTGAATTCTGTCAAAATTTCAAAGATTAAAAAAATTAATCAGAAAGTACTAAAGAAATGAAGATTCAAAATTGCAAAAAAAAGTTTGTCTTTGCTTTAAAAAACTGTTGCCACTGAATGCTGCAATCCATTACAACTAATGACATTAAAAATCGATGCTACTTTGTCAAGCATCTTTATTAGGCTCACATCTACTCTACTTGTTGTTCCATGTTCCAAATCTGAGACCAAAGGTGCTGATGCACCTGAGAATCAACTTCTCAATGTGCAGCATAATTTTTGTTTTTTTTCCCTCTTGCATTTATGTCAATATTTATGAGTCTAACAGTAAAATACATGAAATAAGCAATGTTTGTAGTCTACAAGCGCAACAAAGCAACACTTATTTATTATGAAACGCCTCCGATGACAAGAGTCGCCGGCCTGACTCAAGTTACTACAACTGTTGCCATGGCAACAATGAGCTGGAAACTCATTTATTTTCCTCTTACCGATGAATGGAATTGAATCCAACGACTCATCTGGGTTGCTGGAGCAGGAGGTGTGACGCTCCTCGAGGCGACGTATATGCATCTCTCGCCGCGTGTCGTTAGGGAGCCAGCACGTCGCTACATCAGCAGTGGAATCTTGGCCAACATCATCATTGACTGCCAAAATGTAGGAGGGGTGCCGCAAAGGGCTGGGGTTCTTTCCGGCAAGCGGCTTAGGCCTCAAGACGACGCCGGACTCCGAGAGGCTACGTCCGGTCACCTGGTTTTGCGACGCTTCATGGCTCGGTTTGAGGATGCCAGAACGCTGAGGCATCTGTTTTTGAGTAGAGCATGAAGAGGACCTTTTCCCGACCGAAACCATGTCCTTCTCTGGTACAGCAGGTTGCACGCTTTCAGCTCTTGCCCTGTTGCGGCTTTGATGGTTAGCGTGGCCAGCGCGGTTGGCTTTGGCGAAAGCTTTTTCGTCACCACTTGTTCTCTTTCCAACATGTATCTGTTTGTCTGAAAGGTTAGGTGGGGAGTGGGTCTGCAGAGAGTCTGGTCCTTTAGTGTACATTGAAGAATTGTGTGGACCCCTCTGGCCGTTGCTGTATCCAACAGAAGGCCTGGAAATCATGGCCTGTCTCGGCATAGACTGTCTAGTTGGCCTCGTACCAGGGTCTGTCCTTCGATATCCTGTCCTCTCATTGGGGTGAGAGATCTCGGTTGGCTCAACATAGTCCATGGAGTGTGACTGTACTTTACGCATAGGGCCATCTTGAGACATGCTCCTTGGTGGCCAGTTCCTCGGGTGGCTTATCCTATCCGAACTGATCATGCGGTCCTGAGAGACACTGCGCGGGGCAACTTGGAAGTGGGGCGGAGGTCTGCGGTAAGAGCGTTCATGGGAAGTACTTCTCCTTCGTATCCCCTTTGGACCCCAACCCATTTGAAGAATGAGATGTGACGTTTCAAAGGCGTTTTGATTGGAAGATCGCAAGCAATCAAGCCTTTCCTGGATAGTTCGACTACCATGAGAATGGATTCCTTTGTTGTCGATGTAGTCCCTGTACGTTTGGTAAGTTCGCCAATCAAAATTTTGTTGCGGGGCTGGATAGTGGTGGGTGGAGCCTCGATAGGGAGTTAGTCCTGGCCCGCCAGGATAGACATCTGCCTTTCGAGGGTGAGGATACTGGGCTAATGATGCAGGCCTGGCCCTGACGAAGGCAGGGTCCATATAATCTATTCTATGAGCGGAACTCATTCGCCCCATATGGTCGGGTGGGACCACCACTGTCCGCACGCTTTCATTGCGCATGCACACGGCCATCTGACTTTTTGGATAAGATATCGGAGGAAGGGATGGGGGCACGGTGATCTCCTTGCGGTACCCGTGGTCGAAAGGTGCCGCTACTGAGCCCCTGATGCCCGGACCCAGAGAGTCTGTCACCTGAGACATGCCTGTAGGCTTGCAATCTACTCTGGGGTAGCATACTGGGGGCGGCTCAGGAATGTGACAGGCATTTCCACTGTAGCTGCTGTGTCCACCACGGAGGTAGGCATCCTGGGAGTAGGCCTGGAGGTAGAGCAATAAACTTATGTTAAAATAGACAAGAAGGTGTGTTTTATAATCTCCAGCAAGCCACGAGATGCTAAAAGAAGTCAAGTAGAACATAATTGCGACTAGAGGCGCCCTTCCATGCCTGCATGAGCGCATGCGCGTGTGGGTGTCCTGTGTTGCAGTTTGAGTGAGTGGAGGCAATGGCAGTTCAGGGGTGTCAGGAGTCATCGGAATTCCTGTCCGTCTATTTTTTTATTTAAAAATAATAATATGAGCAATACACTGCTGAAAGATTCTTCCGGTTCCCATTTTACTTGTAAACGTGACCGTCTTTTAAAAGCAATCAAATATGTGATATAACTCGTGTGTCCATTTACAGACGTCACACTGACGGATGCCTCAGAGAGACAGGAGGTTTCCTCCCTCATTCTGAGAGCTATATTTAGCCTTGTTGTGCCCGAGGCCTTCGTGAACATGGACGGCAATAATTTGTCTGCTGTTTGTTAAGGAATTATTTGATTACAAAAGGGGGATACATCTTTCCACTGTTTAAACAATGGTGGACTACAGGGACTTACCTATTTGCACTTAATATAATGTCTGAGCAACTAACATAGGGATGCATTAGTGTGGGGACGTTGATACAGCTAGTGTCAAAAAAAATCTTACATAATGCTGTGTGGGCAACAATCAATGCGTTTGGCTCTGTCCCCCGCCCTTCGCGAGAAAGCGTAAACATGCAAGACAGTTCAGAGGTCACTGGCTTTTATCACAATCATGGTATGTGACAAGTACTGTAGAATGAAAACTGGGAGTGGTTTCACTAAGAGGCGAGCGGGTGGTCTGAATCTAACAGGTAACACAGTTCGTTCGGCTATTTGTACCGCACATCTCAATCGGAGGCGTGGAACTGCCCAGTGAAAAATCAACAGCATTCGCGGAAAGCTGCCCACTGCCTGTGCAGTAAACATGACGCTGACATGCAAGTCATAATGTGCCGAATGTATACACCACCTGTTAAGATCAAACAGCTAACTAGTCAGCACTTTGCTTACCAGATTAGTTGTCTCCAGAGAAAAAGGCTGCCATCTGAGTGTGGCATGAAAACGAGAGCATTTAAGAAACGAATAAAGAAGAGAAGTACCAGCAGAGTGAGACAAACGTAGTTAGGAAAATATCAGGACATCAGACAGCCATTACACCAAAAAAAAGATTGCCTAAAATTCGCATGCTCAAAATATTCTCAAGCGACAGCAATGCACGGACTGGCAGAAGAAGCGTGCCACGTTACGACCTGCCTGTGACAGTCTGTTCTGGGCGAGGTGGCGGGAGCACAAGCCTGCCTCGCATGTTACTGTTAAGCCTCCGCGGTTGTATCCATACCCAGCCACATTATTACGCTAACTGAATGAGCTGCCTCCAGTCTACGTCTCCCTCGCCCTCCCCTCTCTTCTGCTGCTCACATGACAGAAGCAGCAGCTGCTGATTATACATTCCGCTCTGACGGTCAAGCCCCCCCCCCCCCCCCCAACCTCCCGCTCCGCTTCCAATCTTTCCTCCTCTCGCTTTCGCACACAGAATCAACCTGTTCAAAACAGAAGGCAGTTGGCTGATTGTAATCACTGGACTCCGCTTATCATCCATTCTTTCTCCCCATCTCTTAGCGTTTCCGCCTTCTCCCTGGCATAAAAGTCCCTCTCTTTTCGGCTGTCACAACGTAGCCTCTTCGAGTATCTTTGCTAAGCAACTGCTGCCTGTCTCCAAGCAGTCTGTGTGTTGCCTCCCACAGCACAATTTCATGTCACTCGTATGTGTAGCATATCCGCTGACTTTACTAGAGAGACTTCAGCAGTCTTGCCGCCTTCATTAGTTACTTTTCATGTGGCTTAATGTGTCTGGGAGCAAGACAACACAGGCATGAGATGGAGTGGACTATTGGAAGGCAGTTGGAAGGGGTTAACATGGGCGAGGGGTGGCTTTACGGAGTGATGAAATGACATCTAAGATCATTGCTTGAAGGACATTGTATAAATGTGATGACCAAGGCCGCATCTCCATTAAAACATTGCACGTGTAAATAACTGCCGTAGGGTATACAGGAAATACACTGGGAAATCACCATTTCAAAGTGTTCCATTCCACTATTCGACAAGCATAAGATAGTACTTGTTAGTGCAAAACAACGGCTGGTAGTTAGTCAGAGAACATATGACCTGGTGTAAAAAAGCGCTGACTTGAATGTATAAGCCTGATTTGAAACACTCTCCCTGGTGGAACCCAATTTCAAACCTTGATTTAGGCTTCAAACACTAAATTGCGAACAAATTAACTTACCCTGTTTGCAACCCAAACCCTTGAAGAAACATACCAAACCTTGAAACACTAATTTAGAATCTATCGCCTCATTTCAAAACCATAAGCTTGTCTTGAAACCATAATGTGAAACACTAACGCTTTGCAAGGATTTATTGAGTTATCAATAAAGCAAAAGAGAGCACACAGGGGAGATTTCAGGTTAACGGCGATTGGGTTTCATTATATAAACAGGCTGTCAGACATATTGTCAGAAGCCATTTCTTAGCATTCGCACATACTGTAGCACTGAGTGCCGTTTCACTTTGCACTTAATGTGCATACAGTGGCAGTGGCCTGGATGATGCAGGGAATTGTCAACGCGTGCTTGCGGTGGTGATTTTCATCTATGTGCAATAAACAGTTTTGGTGGAATGAAAAAAAAATCGAACGAATAATTTATCATTCAGGTAAAGGTAAAGAGAGGTGGGATGAGAGGGGGGTATTAAAATGAAGGGGGTTGCGGATTAAGTGGCACGGCCACCATGTATGCTGCTACCTTTAATGCAGAACACACAAATTTGATTCCTGGCAAGTGGTCGTGTGACCCAGTCGAAAACCCGGACAAAAAATAGGTAGGTTGCGTCAGGAAGGGCACTTGGTCCTGCAGTGACCCCAAATGAACAAATACAAAAGTTTCAACAGGAAAATTAAGGTATACTGGCAGAAATGAACACAAAAAAAACAGCGCATGGATATGAGGGCACACACATTCGCAAGCAAAATCGCACGCAGACATGCCACCTATAGAAACATATTCACCGTTATTCATTTGAATATTATTGACCAAGCCAATGAGCATTTCTAAGAATGAATTGAGTGAGTGCAAGACATCCTCTAGGGAAGGGGTCAGGAACCTATGGCTCGCGAGCCGTATATGGCTCTTTTGATGATTGCATATGGCTCGCCGATAAAACTAAATACATGTTCTCGTTTTTTTCGCCGTTCATTTCCTGGTGGGGCTGCAGTTGGCGCAAAGCGCAATTTTGATTGGATGACACAGACCTAGGTTGGCCGAAAGCGCCTTTTTGATTGGATGATACTGGCTGTTATGTTGAAACAGGTAAACGGCCCTTTAACCCTTTACGGACGATTGGGTCAAATTCGGTACACTAAAGATAAATGTTTATAGATCGAGAAATTTAAAGGTAGCAGTTCAAGTGCCGATTGGAACTGGTGCAGCACAAGTTACATGTCCCTTTAAAACAGGTTATGTGCAGCTTTGCATTTAAGAGAGTCAGTGACATCTCCTTCTTGCGCAACACAACGTGCGCTCCTCCATCTTCAAAGCTGCTTCTATTTATCGTCATGGATCAACTATCACGTAAGTATATGTTGTGACGATTTTATGAGCCTTTGAGGAGAGAAATGGTTCTGATTCTAATTTGCAATGAAACAATACCATCAATGAAACAGTCGAATGTCAGTAGCATTTTAACAAGCCCCATGTTAACGTTAGCATAAATATACTTCTGTCCTGATTAGGAGGCCTAAATAGAGAACTCTGATGGGATGAGGCATCTGAATCTTAGTATTCTGGCCTCGGATCAAATCTAGAGCAGCTCTGTTGGACAAGATGTAAGTAAGAGGGTCGTTTCTATTCTGAAAACGGAACACTTCTGGTAAAGCAAAAAGGTAGAGCGTGATAGTTGTATTAAGTTCATCCTGTCTACTTGCTATCTAGTTTTAAACCGAAACATGTCAGGTATTTGAAACACCTACAATACACTGTCTGTAAGAAAATAATCTGTGTAAAATTAAAAATTAAAGGTAGAGCGTGGGAGACACATACCAGCTGGAGTATGTCCTCATCTTTTGGCATCACACAAAGTTCCAAAAAGTCGCCGCTGTGAGGAACAGAAAGCAAAAGCAGGTCAATCACGAGGCAAAAGACAGAGTGACCCATAAAAATAAAAAATTGCTTGCATCTCACCTGTCTTGTATCAAAGATATAACTTCACAGTATGCTTTCCCAATGATACTTGCTCCATTCACCTTCACAATGCGATCACCTAAGAGTGTTACAAGGAAAGAGTCATTCTTCAAATGACCAAAGGCCCGATAACTACTCAAGTTCACCCGAAAACTTGACGAGATGAATATTTTGGTTCATGTCACAGTAAAACATGCTTATGTTTTGGGTCCAACTGCATCTTGTGAGCACATGCTGCCTTGTGTTATTTTTATTGTAGTGATTCTTCTGAAGGATTTTTTTAGGTTTTTAAGCTTGGGTTCCCCTGGACACATGAGAATTTAACTCCTACCTGTACAGAGACCAGCTCCATGTGCAGGACCGCCCTCCTTGACTTGCTTCACAAAAATAGTGTCCATTGGCTCCAACCTGTTCCGCTGTCTCCCTATCAAACATGAAAATGTCAGTGTGTAAGTTACATTCACAGAGAGGCAATCCGATTGGGCTTTCACAGAAACAGGAACTGCAGTCAGCAGCATGCGTTAACTGTAAACGAGAAGCAAGACTGATTGCACGTCATAACTTGAGAAAAATAGGTTTAATCTCAGATAGATGGGCAGTGGCAAAGTATTAAAACACAAACCAATGTGTGCCCCATGTTTCATATATAGCAGGTTTGAGCATAAATCATAGGAATACTGGGGCAACCTGAATAGAAGGAAATTGTGTATAAAAGCGGCAAGGGAAACCAGTTTGCTCAGCCAGTCGCTGTTTCCTAGCAGCCGCTCAGAAAAGGCAGAAGGATGAGTGTAAGGGAAAGGGAATCGGAGTAGGTGGAGTGACAGTGGGCTCAGCTGCACAACTCCCACTCTTCCCTTTCACTCTCCCGGTGGCCACAGTCAAACACTTGAGCGTAGTTAACATTCTGCTAGTGACTCAGCACACCGGGCAACAGGAACTAGAATGGAGCCAAAATGAGAAGAGCAATGGCAGTTTTCTTTACAAGTGCTGCAAATGCTTTTTATGCAGGATGTAATAACATTTTAAATTTCTAGAAACGGTGACAGAAATGTGGATCCACATTTGTCCCTTCGTTGCTTCTGCAGAATCTTATCATGCACTGACGAGCTCATTCAGGGGACCTACATGATGCAAATGTGCTGCAACCAGGCGCGCTCCCTCTAGTGGAATACTGGGGTACTTTAGAACTTTTTTGAATCCAAGAGATCTTGCAATTTAAAAGGCTCCGTCCATATTTCTACATTAATGCTTATCATTCAGCCGGAACGAGCATAGTTGATTCATGAGGCCTACTGTTCGCTTTGCACTCCATTTAACTTCATTCTACTTAACACCAGTTGTTAATAACAAGGAGGTCACAGAGAGCAAACAGTGGCTAAATTAACATTTTGTGCTACGGACTGAATAGTGTGAAAGAAAGAGAAAACAATATTAGACTCAAGTTGCCAAAGGAGTCAAAGACTCACACATGATTTGTCATGTAGGAAATTAGATCCTAACTGATGAATGTAACTTGACCGAGTGAGGTTGTACTCCGTCAAAAAGAGTGAGAACAAAAAAAATATATATACAGTAAAGTCTCGTTATATCGATATTCAAGGGAATCCGAAAAAATATCGATATAACCGGGACTATCGATATATCCGACCCTGTTTGCATGTAATTTTCTCTGTGCGTGCATAAAAATAGTATCGATATAACCGGGACTATCGTTATATCCGATATCGATATAACGAGACTTTACTGTATATATACATGCCTGTTTGGAATCGCATCACTGAGCTGATCTCCTCATATGGAACAAATTCACACTCTCTTAATTCGCTCAGAATGGAGAAAAAAACTGCATGCAAAGCGTTTGTGCATGGCGAGGTGGAAAGGCACTGTAACGGAATGAAGTTGGTCCAGGACCATCTCCAAGTCCAAAATTTGACTTGGAAAGAAATGTTTGCTGTGTCAGAATAAACACAATCACCCAAAATGACAGATTAATGCTACTTGATTGCAGTTTATTGCAGCCTCACTGGATGTGTATGTGAGACTTGACTGGGACACATTAGATTCTAAGTACGGCCAAACTTGAACCGGGCGCTGTAACAGAGAAGTTTTGTCTTGAGAAGCTGCAGACTCTAATACAATAAGATAATTGATGGTGGTGTTCGACTGTGCAATGCCCATGCAAGTGGAGCACTCGCATTCGCGCTTTTGCGCATGTTTGTGGACATGGGTTGCATATGACTAGAATATTATGAACTTGTGAATCCATAAATCATTCCGATAACAGTTGTTCTCATGTCATCCTAAGTGCTGTGAAATTTTGTGAATCGGAGGCTATTTTAAGGTCAAATTCTTTGAGCGCAGACTCACTTATGACCACCATCCAATTGTTAAGTCACCACATTATCAACATATCTTCTTCCGCCTCATGACACCAATGAAGAAAAGTGCAGTCAGCAGGTTAATTGTATTGAAAGTTTGTGCGTGGTGAATTCCACAAGGGCTTTCAATCCTCTCCAAGTCGTGCAAAAATTATTGCAGTCATTGACATCCACCTGGACCAATTCCAGGAACAAGGAACGTGTTATGATCTTTGAGACAATGCAGGCAAGTGCAGCAATTAACATTGCCATGCATAACTTGGCAAGGTACAGGATAATCAAGTCCTTAAGAAAAATATGAGATTTTATTTTGCGGCCAACCTTGCAGAGTCTGACTGAAATTTCAAAGCAAAGTTTTTAGCTCAATAATAACGCCAAGGACTTTGATGTGAGGACTTGTCGTGTAGCCGCATCTATTAATGGGACAGCAAGGTTCAAACACTCTGGAAAAAGGTGAGGCCAGTCCTTTCTGATGGGAATTCTATGGTATGGAATGAAAAAAAAATATGGCAAGGACAATAAAGTGGAACAATATTAAGAGGTGGGACACCAGAGGATAGAGAACAAAACCGTCCGTGCCGCCACAAAGGTCAACGACATGGGCAGCGACATTGTTCTTTGCAGATAAGGAAATGAAAAGTGCCAGTGAGTGGCTGGACGAAGAGGTGTTGAACATCATAGGCGCCACCCGGATTTGAGTTGGGAGCAAGTGCATGTACTTGTATTTTGCTTACCTCTGCGCCCGACATCTTCCCCCTGGAAAGAAAACAGAAAACATATAGAAGTTAGGTATCATTGATCACTTTGTGAATAGGAATTCATGTACAGTAGTAGATTTTCACTATTAATGGAAGATACTGCAAGCATGCATGCATCAACTGTAAATTCATTATAATGACAGAGATATTTACCAGAAAGTAGTGCATGGATGACTCTGGCGGGTACACGATGAAATGCCGCAGGGTAAAGCCAAACCCGTGAGAAGTGCGCGCAAAAGCACTGTTTTGGGTCTCGGCCATGAGAATGACTCCTCTTCTCTCGGGTCAACACCTCTCCACTCGGCAGAGCCATTCTATAGGAATAAAACAAAAACGGAACAAGTGGAAAGACATTGGATGATTCATTTTCATTGATCACTGATTAACTAACTTTTCATTGTTCTGTCCTGAGCAATATTTCGTTCTGGCAAGAATTCTAGTGTGCAATTGGTTTGAGGAAGCTGGTTTGAGGCTAACATTTCTCAAAGAGGAGTTGAAGAAGTTGACATAATTCCTTCTTTGAGCCCAAGTTAATTTAAAAACAATTCATAAATAAAAAAAGATTGTATTATCGGTCCACTGTAAGAACAGCGTCATGTGGCGCAAAAATGGCATCAAGACATTTACATGGATTTTTTAATGACCCAATGAGATTGTTAGTTATACCAATTTGAATAACTATAAATATGAAACAATCAAATGATAAAGAGCAAGCACAGTGATAGGTTCCCCTGTGCCAAGTAAAAATGAATCCTGAAAAAAATCATGGTGAGCCATTCGTAACCGCATCAGGACGAACAAATTGGGGAGTTCATCTCTAATATTCTCGAAGAAGTTATGAGTATAGTCACTCGAGATTGAACATGAACATGTGTCAACTCTTTCCTTCACCTTTACTGTTTCCCTCAAGGTTCCACGGTGACAGCGGGAAGTGAAGAATGACATTTTTTTAAGCAACAGCCATCTCGACGCATACTGACTATATATGAGCTCACAACTTGGTGGTATCGAGTGTGCAGTAACACTCCTGCTTTACGCACTCCAGACCCATATCATATTATCTGGTACTATAGCTTGAGGAAATACCCTGTTTTTCCACAGCAAAAATATGGACTGGACAACACCGGACCGGACCAGGACAATACAGACAGACATACATACATACAGACAGACCAGAACGACAGACCAGACGACAGACAGACAGACAGACAGACAGACAGACAGACAGACAGACAGACAGATAGATAGATAGATAGATAGATAGATAGATAGATAGATAGATAGATAGATAGATAGATAGATAGATAGATAGATAGCTCATGCTTTGTGCCTCATACCAGCTCTACCCTCTCCCTTGAAGCCTAAACTGCGTTGATGCCCTCTGCCTGCACAGATACACTGGCTGATAACGAAACCGAATCACCGAACAAAATTCAACCCAATGGATCAACGATAAAGGTTGCGTGAGGCTTTGGCTTGTGTTTTTGACTAATCGCAACAAAGGCACTGGAGTCTCTGAGCAGGAATCAAAGATTGGTGCGGGACCGCTCTGGTTGACACGGCTGTTGCGGCAGGGACGTGGATGTGTGCAGCGGAGTTTCAAAACATGAGGGAAAATAGCTCAGAGTATCAGCAGATGACTATTGAGCCGCCAAGACTGTAAATGAACCCATCAGACATCAATGTCGGTCTACCCTAGTTTGCTGTCCAAAGTGGAAGAACGTGAGAACAGATCGTTTTATTTATTTATTGCAACTCATTGAGTATGTTTAACTATTCATATTGGAGATGTTTGGCGACAGTGGATCAAGGAAATGAAATCAAATGCCCATCCCTACGCAGCACTTGGCACAATGGCAGGCATTGTATACCAAAAGTAGCTTTCATGACTGCATACGCCATTAAGAAACAGTGCACTGCACTGCAGTAGCAGGCTGGGAAACATAACTACATGTGAAGCTGACACCCGAGTAGTTCTGATGTAACTCGCGTAACCGGTTTTACCATTTGACTATGTTTGCTTGATTTGTTTTATGATTACAGTGTTTCCAGTAAAAGTCGGATCGTTTGAGCTCCAGAATCTTTTGTGACAGTAAGACATCTTCTAATGCGCAGCTGAAGAAGCAATTCTGGTTGAATGACAACACATTAAGTTGGATGCTTGAGATGCCTGCAACCGACTCCCGGGATTTGACTTAGCAGGAAGCGCAAGTGGTCATTCCTGACCGACCCTTCTCATCTTTGGATGGCGATTGCAAACCGGGTGGGGCGGGTCGGGGCTCTCCTGACATGCACATGCCGAGCAGTGTTATCATAGCCACATGCATAAAGTTAATACTATTGTGACATTCCAGCTCAATGAATCCCAGACATTTCTCTACTTTCTGAAACCCCACCCCAGCCAAATCCTCTCAGCGCACGTTCAGCAAACCGAAGTGGGGCTACGGACTCAACAAGAAAAAGGAAACCCACAACAACCAGAGTGTCTTTCATCCCCTTTCTGAATCACACAAATTCCAGCTAGCTGTTTACACTGACTGTTAACTAAAAATTGTATATTTGAGAAATGTGACTGTTGAAATCTGTTTCACATCATATGCCTCTCACATAGATGCCCCAAATGGCCTCATCCATACTTTGCAATAAAACCAAAGTTGTTGACACTAGCTGACATGCTCTGACATTACAAAGACCATGCTGCTGTTTCCATTTGGAGACACATCAGCATGGTGGTGTACTCACTCCAAACAGACCATCCTAGGGGCAGGCTACCCCTTCAATAAAAACTATTTACGTTTTTGGAGGGGGCACAAAACTGCATCACCTCTTCCCGTTTATAGAGTCAAGATTCATGCTTATGCAACATTTCTTCCACAAAACAACACTTGTGAAATACCTTCACTGTAGATACATTTTTAAAATGTAGCTCAAATGTCCACTTATTAATAACAAATATGACAACACGGCATGGCCTGTGTGTTTAAAAACTAAGCAGGCGTCGTAACTGTGCAAAATCGTGCCGGCATCACATGATGCACCTCTAGGGGGAAAAAAGTCAACTCCACAGACCTAAAATGTGTGGGGACTTGCTTGTCTGTGAGATTCTACACCAAGCTCTATCCAAAGTGAACACTTTACTGTGAAAAGTCTCAGCTCATGACACAAGGGGGTGTTGGGACGGGCTGCTGGAAGGCCCTGGCCGTCCCTGTTTTGAAGTAAAGGAGTACCTTCATGCACTTGCAAAAAATGAAGCTATGTATACTTTTTTATTTAATGTACGATCGTTTTTTTTTTTTTTTTGGGAGGGGGGCTATGTGGATATTTTCATTGCACTAAAACAGCACAAGGGACAGCTGACTCACATAACCTATACCGTTTCCCCGGGGCCTCCTGAGACATTGCAGACATTACCATAAGACCACAGGAAGTAACAGACTTCTATCCAATTGTGGCTCAATTTTCCCTTCCGATTGCCATCACTCAGCCATGCGATGCCTGTGCAGAGGCTTCTGCGAAAGGTCCAAATGAGATAAACACTGACGTTTAATGAGGCGGAATGAGGAGCTGGGTGGGTGGGTTTGTCCAGAGCCCCCTACTGCGCTAAATATGGATTATGCTTCATTATCGAAAACAATTATCGTTTCACTCTGCTCCCATTCCCCTCGCTTCTCTGCTGGGGCAAAGTAAACCGGTGTCGAGATGATGTAAATCATTTAATTAAAAACATGCCACAAATCCTCCCAAAACATCAACAAACTCGAATCGATTATGCAACATGACTGCAAGCATACTGGATCCTCACGTTATCAGGAGAACATGACCAGAGACATTTCACAGATAAAAGCGGATTGATTGGTTCATTCAATATGTGACTAGAGGAATCCAAGTTGTGATAGGGGGGGAAAACGAACAAAGCATGAGCTGAATCTGACAATGCAGTTCTTCTGTACATCAGTAAACAACCTAACAGATAAACACAAAGACAACGATGAAATCAGTACTTATTTTTCCCTAAGAAATGCGTGTAAAGTGATACCCGGCTTACAAACTTAATTGGTTCCCAGACTGTGTAAGGTGAAGTGTGTATCCCCAAAATTAATTTCCCATAGGAAACCTTTAAAATGAGAATAATCCATTCCCAGGTCCCCATAAAACATAATTTTCTACTTTCTAATTTTCTAAGCCTTAAAACTACACAAAATATACCTTATTTTATGTATAATAAATGTGCTATGGTATTATAATTAAAGAAATAAACAGTACTTTATAATAAAGTTGTTTTATTTACCTTTGTGATGGTCGTTGATGGCTTGATGGAATGGATAGCTTTTGGCATAAAGTGGCTCTCTCTCTCTGGGTTGTACATCTTGGAAGTTGTGATATTGCAACAGCAACAGATGCAAGCAGACACACTAGAAACATCATTAATAGCTGGTTCCCTTGCTTGTCTTTTCATTTCAAATTGAACTGATGGCTAGTGCGGGTTATTTGTGGAGCCAGATTGATGGGAATTTTAACCTTGCAGTCTACACTCTGCCTTTGAACTATCAAAGTTGAAACAAGTCCAAATTTCACTGTTTTCTATCAATTTTGTCACTCTCTCTCTGTCGTCTGCCTGTCTCTTTAATGTTTAAACCACCTCCCCTCACTGCTGCATTTTTGACCAATAACGTGGCTTTAACCGAAGACTGGTGGCGGGGAAGAGAGGTAAAAAAAATGTCAGCAGCCATTTTCTTTTTTGGAGAAAGGCTTCACACTCTCTCTGCCTGTAACTCCCCCCCCCCCCCCCCCCTGCTGCGTTCTTGACTAATCACGTGGCTTTAACCGGCGACCGGGGGCGGGCAATAGAGGACCAAAACAAGCCGGCTGCCATTTTCCTTTAGGAGAACGGGCTCGTTCGCAAATGACACATCACTCATTGTGGCAGCTCTGTCTGTATCCCGAAAAATTGTTTGTATGCCAAGGTAAAATTTTCATAAATATAACGTTCGTAAACCGAAAAATTCTTAAGCCAAGGGGTTCGTAAACCGAGGTATCTGTACTGTTGAAAAAAATGAAAGCAATCAGGACAACATGAAGACACAGTCAACATTTTGAACACACATTATATGGTCAGGAATTTCAAGAGTATAATTTTAATTTAGGTTTTTAGTGTGTGTGTGTCTTAAGGGTCAACAATTTCTCCTCACATCCATGCCGAACATGTCAGTGCGGGATCAAGCATGGTTTTTAAATGAAACAAAAACCAACACAACCAAGGGCCAGACAGGGATTCCTGGCGGTTTCCTTTGCAACATTAACAAATCAATTGCTTGGTGGTATAGCCTCATTAAAAGTAGGGATTTCCATAATGGAAGCTGTGCAGTCATATCACAAGTAAAATCTTGCTCAAGCTTGTTGTAATCCGACAGACTTCCTCAATTTGACTCATATAAGCGGTTAAGAATATGTAGCTGTCTCTTGATGATAACAGATCATTTATTCATTTTTCTTAGCCTTGTTGTGGTTATAAAAGTCTGCATGATCACCAATGTTCCATTTTTCTTTTTTTGCAACGAGTCGAGTCACTTGATTTTCAGGATCGGCTGATACTGAGTTCAGTGATACCTTGGCTTTTATTCCGCAGTAAACAATACATAATGAATTTGTACTTGATATTGTTCGTGAGAAGCGTAATGTATAATTACTAGTCTACGCAGCTCCGTATTTGCTGAGTATGTGACTCCGAACACCTACAAGCAATGCTACTCCCTTGTCAAGAGCTACCACTGGGGCGCAAAATTTTGCTGGACGTAAAATAATTCACCCTTGTCAATTTTTCTTTGAAGGCAAGTTGCTGGAATGTGTTTTTACGTTTTATGTGTTTTCAACTAACATGATGCCATTAGGAGAACTGTTTTTTTCATAATATTCCCTCCTGTAGTTTGTGTAACTTTTCGGACATTGTTTTTAGTATGTTACACCATGCCCCGGCTGTCAACCTTACTACACATCCAATATCTTGTGGTGCAAGGCTTTCTTTCTCCAAACACAATCAGGACATGGGCACAGATTTGTAGTGTTTTTGTGAAGTTTCCTTTATGTTTTCAAAACTCAATCCTCTTGCGTGTAGTATTGCCAGGATTGTCCTCAGGCCCAGAAAGTTGTACAATAAAGTAACAACATAGTCAACAGCAATGTACTTGTTCGACTGTTGTTATTTGAATTTACGAAAACCAGATTGTATAGCGTAAAGCCGCAATATGAATGTAAATAAAACTGCCAAGATATCAGATTATGTGATTTGGTCGGAAGACCCCTGCCCACAAATGATACCAACATTTAAACATTCATTTTACACACACAGACACACATACACACACACATAGATACATACACACGCACGCGATGTAAACTTGAAAACAGAAACAGGGAGAAACAGGAGAAACTGCAGAACGGAATTCGACAGTTTTTACAAGCACAAACAGCTGGGCCAAAGTGTCAAGCCCTCATAACTCCACCCCCACACTGAACTCAACAGAGGGATGACTCTAGAAACCCTGAATCAGCTGCACCCCCTTGAAAAAAAGAAAAACATTCGTGCTCACAATCTAAAAAAAATGACTTACCTCACAGAATGATGATCTTGCCTGTTGTCGCTCAAGATTATCTTCGCAAGAATGAGCCCAACGAGACGCCATTATTCACCTTAATTTCAAATCCTCTCAGCCAGTGAACATTCACATTGACAAGAGTACCTTCAGGTGGAAAGTGAGAATCTGTGTTCCACACCTTCCAATTTATAATTTTGTCCTTGCTGAATTAACTAATCCACCTGGAGAAGAGAGATTAAAATACTTGGTTTATCAGGGGTATTTGTGCATTCTGAAAAAAAAAACACATTACAAGTGTTCACACAATGTTGACAACGATCTGCCCGCATGAGAAACTGCATTCAACTCCCGTAAACTCTGTTGCTTCAAATAAGCGAGGTGATACTGGGGGAAAATGACCGTAACGAAGTAGTGCTTCTTGCGACTTCGAATGGCTGGGTTAGAGTTTCGCGATTGGTCGAAGTTTGTAATGTGATCAACAAATCGTATTGACCAACGGTCTGGGTTTGTTGTCATGGGTCCGACGAGGCGCAGCAACGTGGACCATCATCAATAAATAGCAACAAGTGTGCCACGGGAAAGGTATAAACAAAAATAGTCTCTCAAGTCTTAAAAAGAGAAGTTATTATTTAACACGTATGCGTTCACCTACCTGTGAAATTAGCGCCGTGTCGCCACGAAAGTCGCATCTGGATGAGTGATTTATAAAAAATGTCTATTGTTCGATTTCGACGCACGGAAAGTCTCGGGTTGTTCTCACGCGCACTACTCTGATGAAAACAACACTCTGCGAACGTATTTGTATTATAATAGGCACAACAATCACCCCTAAAAGGACATGGATTTCCCCTTGGCTAACGCAGTGGGTAAAAGTTGTAAAAGGTGACAATAAAACCGAATTGTAGCGAGCGACTGCTGGTTGGTTAGCAGCCATGCTAACAGCTAGAGCTGATACAAAGTTACCTGAGTAGTTACGGGGCGTCGATCCAGACCGTGGTGATCGTCGTTAAAGGCGCGGACGCCCAACACAACCATAACAAACGGGTTCCGGTGGTGTTAGACATTGACATAATGTAGATTGTTTTGAATAAAAACGGAGTTCCGCAGTGGGAAGCGCATGGTGTAGTTTCTGTGGTTGGATCCCCCCCCCCCTCTCTCTCTCGTCAAGCGTTCCCAACTCCCTGGGAGTCCACCTTCGGTCAACAGGACACAATCAGCCAATCACAGGAGGCCTTGCTTTCGATCCGACCAATCATGTTGGACCTTCCACAATGCAGCCGCAGCGCTGCCAGACGGCTGGGTACAACCTTCCACAGAAATTTAATTAGCACAACCAGAGGTGTATTGAAAAGGTTTGTCCTCCGATACGAACAGCGTTTTTCGGTCGAATGAATAATTCCCTTCCTCGCATTGTTGTTAAATTTAAATAAGAAGACTGCATTCGGAATCACGTGTTGCAGTTCAAAGGGAGGTCGATCCTGGCTGGCATGTGGATGGTAGTGCATGAGGAATGTGGATTCAGACTGTTCGTCTAATCGTCGGTGCCGGCGATTTAAGTGCTACACAGAGAAGCTGTCTGAATCTGAGCGGGTTGGTCTGCTCCAACCCACCCCCTCTCTACAAATGTCCCCTTTATGCGCTTGGAACAGAAGGGGCCACCTGTTTCTTTTGGCCGTATTTGGGCTTTTGTTGCGGCAGCGGTCGGTTCGGGCCGGGATACTTTCACAAAGCTCTCATATCAGTGTCTATTTGTGCAAGCACAACTGTCCATTTGTTGTTTTATATACATTGTGTTGGATCATTGCCAAGAAGATGAAATTATACAATATGTCCATCCTAGTTCATCATATTAGAGGCGTACACACAAAGACGTACAACAGTTACTCTCACACTCACACCTAGGGACAATTTAGAGTGTTCAATCTGCCTGCCATGCATGTTTTTGGGATGTGGGAGTAAACCGGAGGACCCAGAGAAAACCCACACAGGCCCGGGGAGAACATGCACACTCCACACAGGGAGGCCGGGGTGGGATGTGAACCGGCGACCTCTGCACTGTGAAGCCGGTGTGCTAACCACTCGACTACCGAGCCGACGCAACACACACACACACATTATATATATATATATATATATATATATATATATATATATATATATATATATATATATATATATATATATATATATATATATATTATTATATATATATATATATATATACACACAAAATGGGGAAATACTGTATATTCTCATGCTATCTTGATACCCTGGATTCGTGTCGTGAAATGGATGGATGGACATATTGTATAATTTCATCTTCTTGGCAATGATCCAACTCATCAAGGTTGTATCGTCAGGGAACAGTTGTTGGAAATTGGTGTACCTCAAATTAAATGGGCTGCACTTTCTCCTGACTTGAATCTTCTTGAAAACCTGTGAGATCAGCAAAGTCAGCATTTGGAGGCTTGAAACTCTGCACCGCAGACCTACAATGATTTGGTGGCTGTCGACTGACTTGTGTACAGCATGAAACATTGTTATCAAGCTGTAATTGATGCTCAAGGTGATTATTAAAACACTGACAATTTTTGTTGAGAGGTTTCCCAACATTGTTCTTAAATTTGTTTTCAATAAAGTGTTGCTGATGAAGAAATCACCAGTGTCTTGTCAAGATTTCACAAATTATTTTAGCCAGCAGTCCAGTAATTTTGTTGTGCAGCCATCATGTTAAATTTACTTTCCCCAATAAATCTTAGGTAGATTAAGGCAAATAAGATATTTTTCCACGTTCACAAACATTTATTGCATTCATGTCTTAATGGGTTAAATTGTTTCACCAGGGAATTTAGGTTTGTTGATGAGAAAGGTCAGGCTGGTAATCCGGCATTTCTGCTTCATAACTGGCAATGTTTTGTACTTGTGACGCATTTTTAATCAATCAAGACACATTGAGACCGAGACTTCAATAAAACTACAGTTTTAATATGCAGATAATTTGAAAGGCGCTTATAAATGAAATGTATTAATATTATTATTAACCAGCAGCACTCAAAAGTGTTATGATACAGAACAAAATGTTCCTAGGTAAATTGATCAATATACAAGAAAAAGCAAAACTAATACAAACAAATACACACACATATATAGAATGTCTCCAAAGCTACACTCTCGTCCCAAAAATTGTAAAAAAAAAAAAAAAACAATAACAACAACAGGAAATTCGTCTGTGTAAGCTCTCAGTCGTACAGGAGTGGTCCATCGATGAGAAGGTTTCTTCAGCCGTCATCTGTACAAAAGTGAAGGTTTCGGACGTTTCGCCTCCTATCCAAGAGGCTTCGTCAGCGAACTAAAGTCTGACTGGTCGTATCGGCCCCATTTATATATCCCTAATGTCCAGACATGGTGGCGCCGGACACAGCTATGATAGGACCTATCATAGCCTATGATAGGTCCGGACACAGCTATGATAGGACCTATCATAGCCTATGATAGGACCTATCATAGCTGTGTCCGGCGCCACCATGTCTGGACATTAGGGATATATAAATGGGGCCGATACGACCAGTCAGACTTTAGTTCGCTGACGAAGCCTCTTGGATAGGAGGCGAAACGTCCGAAACCTTCACTTTTGTACAGATGACGGCTGAAGAAACCTTCTCATCGAACAACAGGAAATTGACTTTCCAAGGTAACAATGAGATGGTTCACTTTGCATTTTGTGAGCAAATGAGCTTCCTGCTTAAAAAAAATTGATTGACATTCACATTTAGGTCGGCTAATTTCCTTTGTTAGCAATTATCGAGTTCAGTGCGGTTGGAACAAATCCCTTACGTTGTATACCTGTGCATTACAAATGAAGTCGAGCGAGGTAAGCAGAAGCTTACCTGCAGCATTTCTGTTCTCAAGTTTCATGATTCTAAATTTCAACAAAACGTTAGTGATCTTCATCGGTGCAATCTTGCCCTTCAGCATACTTCCATTCAGTATTTAGATTTTTTTTTTTCTTGGGCTTCTCTTTTGAAACACTTGACCCAACAAGTCTTTTTGTTATCTTGACTCGTTCGTGGTCAACATCTTTCCATACTTGTAACAATGCGCATACTGATATAGTTTGCAGACATTTGCTCTGAGCATACCGTATTTTCCGGTGTATAAGACGCACCAGACTCTCAGGCGAATCCTTAAGGAATGGTGTATTTTCAAACCTTTTCCATATATAAGGCGCAGCAGACTATAAAAAAGTTGTCCTGATATAATATATAAATATCTGAAAGTTTTCCAAATATAAGGCACGGCAAATTATAAGGAACGACAGGAGAGGCTGGAGTTACGCACTACTAGTGTCCTTGAGAGCTTTGAAAGGCGCTTAAAATGAAATGTATTATTATTATTATTACTACTTCTACGGGGGGTAATGGAGTCTGTGGCTGCTGACCAGTGACGTGCAGTCAGGGGAGGCAGGTGAGGCTGTGCCTCACCTATCATCGTGGAAATATCAAATGACAAAATAAATTAAACAGTTATATGTATTTAGTGATTTGTACTTTAACGTTCTTTTCTATTTAACTTCACCATTTTTGGATTTTTTTTCCAGAATCGCTGAGTTTTTACATTTACCGTTCAAATACCCAGTGGAGACGAGCGGTGAGGCAGCAGCCGGCTGAGCCTCACCATGGATTGCGCAATGACTATGCTAACTGTGCTGGCTTGCTCTGCAGTGAGACCGCATTGCTGTCCCTCTGCATATCGCTATTAAAGTGTTCAAAAGCTTTTAGTATATGAACTAAATTTCTACAGTTTAGCTGTTGTATAGAATGTACAGTCACTGTACATTATAAACACTGTACTACAGTGTTTATTTTATTTTGATCAAAACTGTGTGCATAGGTGAGGTCATTCTGAGCACAAAAGACTGAAAACATACAGTCGGAACAGGACTGATCAAGGAGGACTTTCTTCACTGGGAGTGATCTCCATTGAGACAGATATACTTGGACTTCATTTATAAGTAAAGGTAACACGATAACGTTTTTTTAAATTCTTTTTTTCTATGCTACAGTTTGTATACAGTATATAAAGAATGTTGACATGACATTTTAAACAAAACATGTTAACTGTTGCTAATCAAATGGTGAATAAGCTACTCTGTGGAGTTCATATGTTTGTAAATCTGACTGATGACGTCAGTGCCTCACCAGCCATGAACCTCACCGCACGTCACTGCTGCTGACAGTAGTTGCGAGACCTGTTGTGGCTCAATATTACTTCACGTAAAAGACGCACCGGCGTGTGAGGTGCAAGGTTATCTTTTGAAGAAAATAAAGACTTTTGGATGTGCCTTATACACCGGAAAATACGGTCATTTGCATCTTTTTACATAAAGTTAAGAATGTTCACTTTTCCTGTAAAGTTACGTATAATATCTTTAAAAACAACATCACATCCTCATAGGAATTTGTTTGTAAACATGTGCGAAGTGCATTGAAGGATGAGTTGGAAAGGTAACTTCTCTGCCGCTGGTCATTTCACAGAGGGAATGTGGGACGGTAATTTCGGAGGAAAACGTCTTTTGTCGTAGAAGCTGGAATGGCTTCTAATGTTGAGACGAAATCTGAGAGCATGTTGCTTCCTTGCCTCATATCTTGTATTTCATCTTGCCACTGTCACTGATCACACATATATGCTGTAGCATAAGGGGGTGGGGAGAGAGGGATGTCAACAACGGTGAATTTGTCCTTTGTTGAACGATAATTTTTTTTGAATAAAATAAACACAGCGATTATGACAGTCAGTCGGAGCCTTCGCACAGCCTGGTGCTCGGGTCCAAAAATAAAAGCCACTCACTCACATTGAGATCTCTAAAATACTCATTGTAGTCCAAAGCATATCCAACCACAAAGCGATCGGGGATCTCAAAGCCGACATCTGAAATGAAAGCGGAACATACAGCCAGGCCCATTGAGCATTTTCACCAATCATTGAGTCATAACGTAAATAGGTTGGGCACATGTTTTAAATATGAATGAGCCCATGACTCATTAACATATAAAAGTGGGTAGGATAGGATGCGTACAGTCAGGGAGGCTTGCGGATATGCGAGGCACCCTCTTCACCAGCAATCTGAATAAAAGACACTATGATTGGAAATTATTTATGCGTTTGCATATGTGACCGGACCTGATGAATTTTTAAACAGTACCACCTGTGTCACTTACTGACTCTGTCTGCTGTCTAGACTGGAAGGCGGATATTGAGTGATTCACAAAGTGGGACAACCGGGGCTGCTTTTGTTTTGTTGTTCCACATAGTCATAACTCACCCGGCAACTTTAATCATTTTGGGCTGGAAGGCTTTGACGTGCTTCAGGAGAGCAGTCAGGGTCTTGCCGGTGCCAATAATGCCCTGTGTGGTGCAAGCAAGACAGGGAAACAAGACTGAGAAAGAACAAGATTCCCGAGGTGGAATTTCCAGACAAAGAGCTGATTAATTTCATGCTGTAATAAGTGGGAGTAGTTCAACAACGGGCCACTCTTATGTAAACTTTTAGGAGGAAACTCTCAAAATAAATCTGGCTTTTATCGAATGAACCTAAACGTTTATCGTCCTGCAAAATTCCAGGGAAGGGCTAGTCACAGATGACATCAACCACAAACAACTACAACCACAATATAATAGATTATCTATGATTAAATTATATACATGGATCAAAATACACCACCACCAAAATCTTTGTCAAATTCACAGATTGAGTCGATGAAAGGGTTTCTTCAGCCGTCATCTGTACTTCTTTGAAGCTGTCGGACGTTTCGCTTCTTATCCAAGAAACTTCGTCAGCAAACTAAAGTCTTACTGGTAGTTACTTTAGTTTGCTGACGAAGTTTCTTGGATACGAAGCGAAACGGCGACACCTTCATAGAAGTACAGATGACGGCTGAAGAAACCTTTTCCTCGATGGACCACTCCTGTACGACTGAGAGCTTACACAGATGTTTCACAGATTGAGGATTTTTGGATGCCCCAGAATCTTCTCAAACAACAAATATCAGCACTGTCGATGAATATAAACTGCCGCTAAATCTTTGACAATTCAATATGGTAACATTACATCAGTGGTGCACCCACCAATAAAGAAGCAAAATAAATGCAGGCGATGGCCAGCGGAGGTCCTGCTTATTTAAAACAGCGGGGGCAAGGTGTGTTTTTTAGCCAACACCTTTAAAGGACAACTGGCATAACTTTTTTGTGTCCTAACTGACATCAGAAAAACGTTTTATAGCATCTAAAATACCCAAAACACACAGTATGATATTTTCAGTCAAATGCAAAACACCAATAAAAATGAATTAAAGTGTGCTGAAACTGCAAAAAATTGAAACCGGAAGTGGCCAGTTTCAGAAGGTCCCGCCCCCTTTTTCGTGGTGTCACGCCAAGACGTCTTGCCTTGCTCGAGAATCAAAACAATGGCTTCAGATTCGGAGAACATGCTTTCTTGTAACTCATTCAGTTATGAATATGATTCAAATAGTTCTGAAGAGGAAAGCATACATGTTTGCAATCGATTAAAGAATTTATTACATGTCATTTTCAGGCAACATTGGGGGGAAATGTAGCACCAAAAAGAGGCACAAGATGGCAACAAAGCTCTGTGGAAACCGGCTGATTTGTTTCCTTAGAATTTTTGTCAGCGAATATCAAATAGATGCTCGGTGCAACACACAACGATTCAGCATCGTGTTATTTATGTGTTTTCCTTCTAATTTCACAGATCAACACAAAGTTTTCAGACCAAACAAAGTACCGCAAAATGCATTGACGTGATGAAAGGACTGCTGCAATGTGTCCTTTCTCGGTCAAGGGCGTTCCTTCAGTGACATGACGTAATGACTCGTCACCAACTCAAAAACAAGACTTCCGGAATATTCAGCACGAGTCTTAAAACGTAAAATATAGCTATATGCGGTGGAATCTTTGCAAAATACGCTCAGTAGAAGTCATTTGAAGCGATTTTACAAATTATGTCGGACTACTTTTCCACACCCGGTTTCTTTGTGTGCACTCAGTGCAGACGTGGTTTGTTATGGAGTGGATACTATTGCTTTTTTTGGGACCGAACAAAACCTCACCACAGGCTAGTGTTAAGCCAAAGAGGACACAAAAGAAAATTACGGTAGAGCAGAAGAAGGAGATCATCGAAAAACATGAAGGAGGTGTGTGTTTTTGTTATTTAGTTTTTGTGATTTAGCAGTACCCAGTACCATTATGCTAAGTTGACCATTGCTACGTGTGGCTGATGGTGTTTCTGTGTTGTCTAAGCCGTCTCAGGCAATAGAAGAGGTTGAAAAACTTCTGTTGATTTGGCTTAACCAAAATCAGCTAGTAGGGGACAGCGTGTGAGGGTATTATTGCCGAGAAAGCACGGCAACTTCACTCGGATATTATCAAAAGGCAACTACAGCAATGACCATCACAAAGGTAAATAACATGACTTTATTATACAGTACAGTTTATTTATTTCATTACACAATAGCACATTTATTATACGTAAAATAAGGTATATTTTGTGTCATCTTAAGGCTTATTTAGTAGGTATGTGTAAGCTCTCAGTCGTCCATCGATGAAAAGGTTTCTTCAGCCGTCATCTGTACTTCTTTGAAGGTGTCGGACGTTTCGCTTCTTATCCAAGAAACTTTGTCAGCAAACTAACGTCTTACTGGTAGTTTAGGCCCTATATATATATATATATATATATATATATATATATATATATATATATATATATATATATATATATATATATATATACAGTAAAGTCTCTTTATATCGATATTCAAGGGAGTCCGAAAAAATATCGATATAACCGGGACTATCGATATATCCGACCCTATTTGCATGTAATTTTCTCCGTGTGCGCATAGAAATAATATCGATATAACCGGGACTATCGATATATCCGATATCGATATAACGAGACTTTACTGTATATATATATATATATATATATATATATATATATATATATATATATATATATATATATATATATATCCCTACTGTCCAGACATGGCGGTGCTGGACTCTGCTATGATAGGTCCCTGCTCTCAGGTTGGGGGAGCAGGGGACTACTCCCTGCAGCTGCTCCACTGATAGTTCCTATCGTTCTGACTAACAACTGGCCTGATTGCCCCACTTCGACCGGTATCACCTCATCAGTATTACTAATCCTATGTTGCCTAAACAGGCTGTTGTATGAACGATCCAAATTGAACCTCACCCCATCACACCGGTTTAATGAAGGATTTAGTTGTTTTATGAAAATCGCTTCTTTTACTCCCCTTTCAAACCATCTATGTGCTTTCGCTAAGATTTTAACCTCATTGTCGTCAAATGAGTGGTCGCTAGCTTTTAGGTGCATATGTACTGCCGATTGAGGCCCACTAGTATTATCCCTGCGATGTTGATAGTCTTTTTTTGAGAATTTGTTTAGTCTCCCTAATGTACAGCTCTTTACAATTTTCATTCTTACAATGTATTGAATAAACTACATTACTTTGTTTTTCATTTGGTAGCCTATCTTTTGGATGCACTAATTTATGCCTTAAAGTGTTTATCGGTTTGAAATAAGTAGGAATTTTGTGTTGCCAAAGAACTCTTTGTAGTTTTTCAGAAACTCCTGCAATGTAAGGTACTGCTACTCCTCTCCTTTTTGTATCTTCAGAATTGTTTGTTTCATTCCCTATTCTTTCTTTCTGACATTTGTTAAATGACCACTGAGGGTACCCACAGTTAGTGAGTACTCTCCTGATATGTTTTGACTCCTTTTCTCTACCTTCAACGCTTGTTGGTATTAGTTTAGCCCTATGCTGGAGGGTTCTGATAACTCCTAGTTTGTGCTGTAAAGAGTGGTTAGAATCGAAAAGTAACCACCCTTTACAACACAAACTAGGAGTTATCAGAACCCTAGAATCAGTGTCTTGGGGCAAGTGGCTTCACGTGCTGTTCAAGCAGGAAACTTTAAAAGCATTCAATGGCAAGTGTGTATTTGGCCCAACAGTGACGAGAGCGACATTCCGCGAACAACTGAATTATGCCACCTACTCACAAGAAAGCCACTGAAAATAAAGCAGATGAAATTTTCATTTCAGCAAAATAAAAAAATGCTGGTAATCATCTGTACCAAAACTGCTTTGTACGCAGTGGCGGTCCAGGCACGTCACTCCTCGGCCTTCAGTAGTGCTACATCGGAATCACTCCACAGCTGGGAGTATGGTGTGATATAACTACACGTCTACGAGAGCAGAGGTCCCCAAACCCCGGGCCGCGGAGCGGTACCGGTCCGTGGGTCACTTGGTGCCGGGCCGCGCAGAAAGAATAAATAATTTACATAAAATGAAAAATTACCAGATTACATCCGTCTATGACTTACTCTTGACGCATGTCAAAACGCTTGTCTAGGTCATGTGATACCAGTGACGTGCGGTGAGATTCATTGCTGGTGAGG
Organism: Hippocampus bargibanti; assembly: GCF_051943395.1. Taxonomy (NCBI): domain Eukaryota; kingdom Metazoa; phylum Chordata; class Actinopteri; order Syngnathiformes; family Syngnathidae; genus Hippocampus; species Hippocampus bargibanti. The sequence continues at coordinate 16,025,397 of NC_142744.1, read as the reverse complement.
CACTGACGTCATCAGTCAGATTTACAAACATATGAACTCCACAGAGTAGCGTATTCACCATTTGATTGGCAACAGTTAACGTGGTTCGTTTAAAATATCATGTCAGCATTCTTTATATATTGTATACAAACTGTAGCATAGAAAAAATGAATTTAAAAAATGTTATTATCGTGTTACCTTTACTTATAAATGAAGTCCAAGTCTGTCTGTCTCAATGGAGATCACTGCCAGTGAAGAAAGTCATCCTTAATCAGTCCTGTTCCGACTGTATGTTTTCAGTCTTTTGTGCTGAGAATGAGCGCTCCACTGATGCTGTAGTAGCTGGACTAGTGAGCACGAGCTGGAGCAACTTTGTCGCTTCAGGAATAGTTTCAATGAGATCCTTCTTGGCCAAAAAGCTGAGAAGCTGTCCAGTAGATTTACATTCATCCCTCACCGTTTGTGAGCTTTACAGTCCGGTGTTGGTCTTCCTTTAATTATTATCTCCTGCTTCGATTGAAAGTCCAGTTTAGAAAATTCTTTCAATTTAGATATGTAATCCGCCATTCTGAAAATAATAATAATAATCAACGGGGAAAAAAATGACTGGATGGTTGCACGTAACTTGCTAACTGTTTATAGTAGCTTGTTCTCACTAATTTTATTATTCTGCAGCCGAGGAGTCGCAAGAAGAACCTGTAATCACCAGCGCCCCCTGTCATGAGGCAGGAGAACTGTGTGCCTCACCTATGCACACAGTTTTGATAAAAATAAAATAAACACTGTAGTACAGTGTTTATAATGTACAGTGACTGTACATTCTATACACCAGCTAAACTGTAGAAATTTAGTTCATATACTAAAAGCTTTTGAACACTTTAATAGCAAGATGCAGAGGGACAGCAATGTGGTCTCACTGCAGAGCAAGCCAGCACAGTTAACATAGTGATTGCGCAATCCATGGTGAGGCTCAGCCGGCTGCTGCCTCACCACTCATCTCTACTTAGTATTTGAACGGTAAATGTGAAACCTCAGCGATTTTGAAAGAAATCCAAAAATGGTGAAGTTAAATGGAAAAGAACGTTAAAGTACAAATCACTAAATAAATATAACAGTTTAATTTATTTTGTCATTTGATATTTCCATGATTACAGGTGTGGCACGGCCTCACCTGCCTCCCCTGACTGCACGTCACTGCGTGATACATACCGCTAAAATTAGCCCACCCTAAGCAAGAAAAATGAATAAAAAACAAATGTCTTATTTTGTTGTATTTATCCGCCGGTCCGTGAAAATATTGTCTGACATTAAACCGGTCCGTGGCTCAAAAAAGGTTGGGGACCACTGTACTAGAGTATGCCATTGGCCAGGAAATAACTTGTGACTTGAAGAAACTTAAGAAATACTGTCATTAAACCGTTCGAATTTTGACTATGAATGTGTTGATTCATGATAACCTCATAAAAATGCAATATTATTTGATATTTTTGCTAGCTTCGGCGCTGTCCAACCTTAATAATGTCCATCTAGTGTTGAAAAGTCTGTCTTAAAAATGGCTTTAACACTATATCTGCAACCAAATCCATTTCTTCTACTCCTTGAGCCATTGTGGGTTGACAAAACCGCTATTAAATTCAACACAAAAATGTATTTGTTTATGCAGCTCACTACAGATAAAGTGTGCTAGCCAGTATGATCTTATCACCTAGCGGCTAGTGATTTCTGATTGGTTAGTGACTTGCCAATCAAAGTTTGTGAAAAATGATGTTTCCATCACCTTTAGCAGGCCTTGGGTTGCCAACTCTGATAGGTTAAATCAACAGTTTCATTGACATTGATTTTTATGCTTCAGGGCCTGCAGAACTGATTGTGAAGGCGTACAGGTCGATTTCTGACCCTGGTAACAAATAAGGCTGACAGACAATTTGGACTTATTTAATGAGAATTCATAGACAAAATATAATTCACATCACACATGTGATTCAGATGTTTTTAGGCCAGCAGAGAAGGCCTTGCAGGCCCTGACGCCTACCACTGTTTGTAGGCCAACCAATTTTGGCTTGTGCAGAACCCCCTTCAATCACAACCAGCTGGTTTTGTTTTTGCTTTTTGTTCACCGACAGTTGCATTCTGGGTAACTGCAGTTTCAAAATAGTTTACTTTCAATGAAATGGAGATGGAAGATCGGCGTTATGAATCTTGAAGACAATGAGCTAAAACTGAAAAGAATAAATCCGTGTTAGAAAATTTCTTGTTGATGACCATGGGTAGCGTTGTTTTCTCCATGCGTAGTGCGGCTTCAAACATGTTATCTTCATTCGGACAAAGGAGAGGGGGGGGATTGAATGGAAAACACGGGTGACTCACCTCCACAATCAGTACGTTCTTGTGAGGGCAGGTCAGTGAATTGGAAGACCACAAAGGCAAAGAAAGCAATTTGTTAGAAACATTGACAGGTCAGCAATCCAACCATGCAAATCCTGACGGGGGGAAAAAGCAGATGAACAGAGTGAAGGATTTTGCAATGTGCGTATTTCTCATTTGTCCACACTGTAAATGTGTTACTTTTTTTGTTTTTGTTTACAAAAGGAAATGTTTGTTTACAAAATGAAGTGAAAAAAATGCTTTGGTAAGAACAAAAATTGGACTGAAATGTGATCTTGCGTTTATAAAACTAATTGTAAATGATGCCTCCCCTCTCCCGGCAAATTGGCGTTTTTGTGTTTATTATGTTTGTTAAAGTCATTATAAGTGCATGCTGGGTCCGAGAGGACAGTAATTTCATCTGTGCTGTATGACATGCATATTAGCATATTTGACAATAAAGCTGACTTTGACTTTTGTCTTTGTCAAATAATATTCCGGAGCTTTTGGGGCTTCATTTTAAATGGACATTTTGGGGGTGTTACTGTTTACAGGAGAAGGAAAGTCAAAGTCTTTTCAGAATTGTAGTAACCATATTTTCGGTGTATAAGGCGCAACCCCAATGAATGGTGTATTTTCAAAGTTTTTCCACATACTGTATAAGGTACACTGGACTATGAGGCGCACCTTAAAAGAATGAAACAAGTTTTCCAAATGTAATGTAAATGTACAAAAGTTTTCCAAATATAAGGCACACCACATGATAAGGCGCTACTTTAGAGAATGGTGTTACGCACTACTTCCTCTACGGGGGCGAAATGGAGTCGTGGCTGTTGTGGCTCAATATTACTTCACATAAAAGGCGCACCTGCGTATAAGACGCAGTGAAATCAAGGCTTTTGGGAGCACCTTATACACCAGAAAATCCGGTATTTGGACAATACTTGGAGACCTATTTATTTAATGTTGTATCAACATATTACTAATAAAAAGCTAACTAATAATAAATAGAATGAAAGATAAACTAAAACAGTGCCCTTTTTGGAAAAAAAATCTCAAAATGATTTACATCTAACAAAAGTCAAAACAAAATATAATACTAGATGTAAAAATCTTATCAAGCATTATTCCCTCAAACTACACAAAGGATGAAAAAAAGCAGCCATCTGAACATTCTTTAATCTCACTCAATTTGGGGCGGGGAGGGAGGGATCTGTCTCATGGAAATACAGTACAAAGTAGGTCCTTCATTATTACTGTGACGATAGGGACAGAACTCAAAGCTCTCGCGGCCCAATCTTGTGATGACTCAGTGTTACCAGCCTAGCGATATAGTCACTTTATTTAGAAGGAAGAGGGGGAAATAAGCGATGATCAACCATCTTAGTAACTTTTTATAGCATTACTGGAGACCTATGCGATGCGGAGACTTCATCCAGGGCTGTAAGAAAAGCCACCAACCAACAACTCACTCACTTCACCCATTTTCATCAAATTCGCAGATCACAAAAGATTTCCAAGTAGTTTTTAATGGCACACTTGGTGAGTCGACACACGCTTCTGAAATACGGCCATTTATATGCAAGGGTACATTTACTTAGGAAATTAATTGGTTCTTGAAGATATTTCTCAAAAATAAAACTTTGTAAGTAGGGAAGGGTTTTCCATGGAAATGACCAAATCCGTTCCACAACCCGCCCCCAAAATTCAGACATATACGTTTTGTGAAGCATAAAAATGCCTCAAAATATGTCACAAATACAAGTTACAATTAAATCATTTCACAATAAATGAGAGTTGTGCAGAATATATTTAAAAAAAACTGACTAAAGAATAAAAATGACATCATTTAACTTTTAACTCTGTCCTCATTTTTTTACCCTCTTTATTTCATGTTCTCTCTCAGAGGTCGTTTTTGCTACCCACAGAATATTCAGTTTTAGGACTACACAAACATTCACTGCAGCGTAAGAAACCTTAGACTCTCTGCTTTCATCAGAAAAAAAAGTTAATTCCTAAGTTATATGGGTTGGAGTAATATGAGGTACAAATGCGGGTGGCTGTACAAAAGTGATTTGCTGTTGCCTCATGGAAGGGAAAAAACATTGCCCGAGGTCTGACCAGTGCTTTATCGGCATCCCCACCCCGCAAGAAAAACAACATTTGAGAATGGCGCACCCCGTCATATTTTCAATTCCCGAATAAATTCGGGAATGGCAGTGAATGAGTTAAATAACACTTTGATTATGAAACAGGATCAGCAATATAGTCCTTGTATTTACTTGGTATCGGTTCAACACTAAAATCAAGTTCACAAACACACTCACACGCATACACCACAATGTGACCGCTCTCAGTCTTTAGCCCAGTTTACGTACATCCCCACTGAAATAAAAAACTGAAATTCTACAAATGTCTTTCTAATCAACAAGAGACAACAGGCTACTATTTAGGGGAGGAGTGCCCACCAAACACTTTTGCATAGCAGGACTAATAAATGTCACTTGTATTCATTTCTTGCTAGTTTTTCACCAGAAGATTAATGGGAAGATCCAATCATGTTGTGTGTTCATTTCGATGAAATGACTGTGTTCAACATTATTCAATTCCATATTAGGAGGTAACACTACGTCATGCCTCTTCCCACACTGTTTGGCTCACTTATTCCAGGACAACGCCGTTGCATTTCGTAACTTAAGAGTGCATGTAACAAAAGGAGCTTGGGGGATTTCTTTTAAAAGCACTCTCAAAATACAAGCATGTCACGTGAGCAAGGCGGCCGACGTGACTCAAGGCCTGCACCCTCATCACCAATTCATGTTCCAGCTATGTTAGCCACGCCCTGCCCTCCTGCCGATATAGGCCATTTGTGTGCGTGGGGGTGCCTTGAAAGGCAGTATTCTTAAGTGATAACACACACACACACACACACACACATAAAAAATGCAAAGAAAATAATAGCCTAGCGCTTACATATCCCATTATTTTTTTTCAGCCTATTGACATGACTCACACAAACGTGAAAATTGTCAAGAGTTGACGCCTCACCTCAGGCTAAAATTAAAAGATTAGTCAACACAGAAACGCCCTCCATGTAATAGTTTTTCCTTGACATTGCTCCACCTCTTCCTTTTTTTTTGCTTTGCATAATCCCGTTGACAAATGAACCGCTGTGCTCTTTGGGTGTATACATTCAACATAACCTGTTGTTTCCAGTTTTGTTCAAAGCAAACTTGCTCAATATGAGATGGCGTGAAATAGACTTTATTTGTATGTTCTCGGTGCTTGACCCCTACTCAGAGGGAGTCAGCTGGGAGAGACACCATGCAGCAAGTGTCAAATGGACTTTCATGAATACTAACTCAAACGCAAATGCCCCCCCCCCACCCCTTCCTTGGCTGATTTGGTATTAAACATTTAAAGGACAACCGACGTCTCCGGACAAGTTGTGTCCATAATTTGTAAAATGGCTTCAAATGACTTCTACCGAGCGTATTTTACAAAGATTCCACCACATATAGCTATATTTTACGTTTTAAGACTCGCGCTGAATATTCAAGAAGTCTTGTTTTTGAGTTGGTGACGAGTCCGTACGTGACGTCACTGAAGGAACGCCCCTGACAGAAAAAAGACACATTGTAGCAGTCCTTCCATCACGTCAATGTATTTTGCTGTACTTGTTTGGTCTGAAAACCTCGTGTTGCGCCAGAAGAGGGCGACCAAGCTCCATGGAAAGAATTTATCAGCCTGTGGAAACCTGACTAATTCCTGACACGGCTTTGTCGCCATTTTCTGCCTCCTTTGGGTGCGACATTTCCCACCCCTGATGCCTCAAAATGACAAGGAATAAATTATTTAATCGATTGCAAACATGTATGCTTTCTTCTTGAGAACTATTTGAATCATATTCATAACTGGATGTGTAACAAGAAAGCATATTCTCCGAATCTGAAGCCATTGTTTTGATTCTTCAGCAATGCAAGACGTCTTGGCGTGACGTCACAAACTGGGGGCGGGATTTTCTGTAAATGCCCAATTCGCAGCATTTTTTGCAGATTTTGGACACTTTAAGTCATTGTTATTGGTGTTTTGCATTTGAATAAAAATACCATACTGCGTGTTTTGGGTATTTTAGATGCTATAAAATGTTTTTCTGTTTTCAGTTAGGAAACAAAAAGTGACGTCGGTTGTCCTTTAACGTAAAAATTTGTCATTGCTTTCATTTGAATTTGTGACAGCAGATAACAAGCATAATATGATTATGTATTGTCATTTATGGAAATATCTCTGTCTTTTATGTATGCTTTTTTAATGATAGAGGAAAACCAAATGTAAGGTTTCAACCCAGAATTTTACATGTATTTGATATTAATTAAGCCTTACACTTTTCTATTTCTTTCGGGCACAGGACACCTCACACAATTCTGATCTCTCACTGATGATGTGACTGAACTTACCCACTCAGAAACAGTGTGAATGGCAATGGTTGACCAGGGTTTTATCTATTTTTTCTTGCTTTATCCCTTCAGAGACCCTCGTAAGGATAAGCGGATCGGAAATTAATGAATGAATAATGAATGCTTTATCCAGTTAACAGCAGCAGTGATCGTTTCTCCTTTGGAGATGGGTTCCAGAGGAAATGCTGCCCTCTTCAGTCAATCAGCTGTCAACACAGGATTTGTTGTACACAGAGAATTGAACATTTGTTCGAATTTTCCTCAACTGACTGTTACTATTTCTAGAATTAAACGTACGATTTCCACACCATACTGGTAACAGATAAGGGCCCGTCTTCATTTTTTGTCAACACAGACCAATTAAAATAAGGAGAAATAAATCAAAATTCATATTCATGCTTAGGTTGAATGAATATTTGCGTTTGGATATTTTTATACAATCAACACTTCTGTGACACTTAGGTATTTGGGACAATTGGGACAGTATAGGCATTTTTCGTAGGCTCCAATTTCATTCAAGATTCTTGCATGTCACAGTGATGATCCAGAGCAATTATCTTGTAGTACGCTGTTTTTTTAATTTAATGTAAACATTACTTCACGGGTCCCTAAAGTTCACTCACTTTCTGTCTCTCCTTTTAAATTAAACGTCAGACCCCGGTTTAATGTTCAGGAAAAGATGCAAACATTACCCCAAAAATAAAACAATTAATCTGCGTCTGTTATTTTGTGGTGGAATGTTTCAATGGCCTTATCTTTGGTAAAAACCTGAACAGAAAAAAATACTCACCTTTGTTCAGTTTTAAACAGTTGACATTGGTCGATGAAATCAGCTAGTCACTTTAAATGTGGGAAAATATCACACGAATAACAAAACAAAATAATGATTTACCTTCCCAGCTAAAAATGATAAGTCCTCTGCTCCAAGTATGTGTAAGTCTTCTGTGGATTTATCATTCTGAAGAAAAGCCAGGAGATATCATTTTACTTTTCATTGCTCATTTAACAAGAGCCACATCACTTGTTATATAGACACTGCTGTCACAGTATTCTGCAAGGCATGAACGAAAGATCGTCGTCATGAGACAAGCAATGACCTCTTAAATGTTTTTAGATTGAAGTACATGCAAGGTAGTTTTCTTAAAACCCACCAGGTAGCTCCTGAGACGGATGAAGTGGACTCTCATGGGGAGAGTGCGGTCCGAGCCGCAACTTAGCACCTTAATCTTGTCCACCAGGTCGGCGCAGAACTGGTATCCCCCTTTTAGCACGCAGAGCACCACAATGTCATGGTCCCCCAAGTCATCCATGATGTTGCGAGCGAGACGTTCCGTTCTGGGAAGCATAACATGCTTGCTCGGTTAACTGTCTGGGACAAACATTTCACACTGAATCAAAGCGTTCATCCATGTTGTGCGAACATCAATGTTCTGTATTCATGCTGCTTGGACTAAATGAACTTTTAAAGGACAACCGACATCACTTTTTTGTTTCCTAACTGACATCAGAAAAACGTTTTATTGCATCTAAAATACCCAAAACACGCAGTATGATATTTTTATTCAAATGCAAAACACCAATAAAAATGACTTAAAGTGTCCAAAATCTGCAAAAAATTGAGCTGCGACTTGGGCATTTTCTGAAAGTCCCGCCCCCAGTTTGTGACGTCACGCCAAGACGTCTTGCATTGCTTGAGAATCAAAACAATGGCTTCAGATTCGGAGAATATGCTTCCTTGTTACACCTCCAGTTATGAATATGATTCAAATAGTTCTGAAGAGGAAAGCACACATGTTTGCAATAGATTAAAGATTTATTCAATGCCATTTTGAGGCAACATTGGGGAGAAATGATCACCAGAAAAGGCACAAAATGGCAACCTCCTGTGGCCACCTCCGTTTCCACAGGCTGATAAATTCCATATATGGAGCTTGGACACGCTCTTCTGGCGGCTTTTGGGTGCAACACAAAGTTTTCAGACCAAATAATACAGCAAAATACATTGACGTGATGGAAGGACTGCTACAATGTGTCTTTTTTTCGGTCAGGGGGCGTTCCTTTAGTGGCGTCACGTACAGACTCGTCACTTACTCAAAAACAAGACTTCCTGAATATTCAGCGCGAGTCTTAAAACGTAAAATATAGCTATATGCGGTGGAGTCTTTTTAAAATACGCTCAGTAGAAGTCATTTGAAGCCATTTTACAAATTATGGATACAACTTGTCCGGAGACGTCGGTTGTCCCTTAATGAATGCTGATTCCTGATCTGCTTGTATATAATGACTTGAGGTCACTGTTGTTCCTTCTCAACAATCAATAAATAAGATTAGAAAAGCATTTTATGAGCTGTCAATTGTCCGAAAATGTTCTTCTTTATTTTGACCCGGCTGACTTGAATTTCTGCTCTACTGTTGTTTTTTTTGGTGATGTCATGCCCGCATTAGTTAAGTGTCATCAGCTGCAAAGTGAAGTACTGCCTTTACGAGTGAACATTCAAGATGCTGATTAAAGTTATCAACTTTACAGAGTGTTCTTTGTTTTTAAAAAGTGACTGCTATATATTTTGTGTGTGGCATTATTGGAGACTTCTGGAGATGTGCAACACTCTCTTCAGAGTTTAGAGTGTGTAACCTTACACATTCATATTCCAAAGGAATCAGTACCACCAGCTAAATTTAAAAGTTGATTGGCACTCCAGAGACCTACATCAACTATTTGTCTATGAACAGCGTAACTTTCCTTTGGGTATCTTACTAACCACCAAAACGGTATTCTGTGGAAGTGCCCTCAAGGCTGGCCAAGTACTTACTGAAATCCATTGCGCCACGAAATGTTTTAAAGGAATCACAGATATGAAGAGAAAATAACGAAATACTGGCCTCTTTTCTTCTTTCGACTGGTTTAATCAATTTTACTGTGTCGAACTGAAAATGCAGGCGGAGGACTGCTCCTTTTTGAGGTTGTCCGCGTGATACTGCCCGGTCATAAATCTCTAAAGTTCATTGAACATTTTGACTTTCTCACAAAGATTGAAATCAGACATCTCCCAAATGTAGATGAAAATGATTCTGTCAATATGTTTATTATATAAACACTCATTGATATGCATCGTCAATGTCACCTTGATGACATCAATACACTGATTGGTGACAAATAAATACCCATATATGCTCCCAAACACTCTCAGTACAGAGAGTGTCTTACAAAATTCATTCATGCTGGAAGAAATTTCTTCATAAAAAATAACTAAAAATTTGCAAGTAGAGCCGTAAAACAGTTTGAGAAAACTCAAAATGTGTATTTTCATAGCATTACAGGTTTGTAATTCAACTAAACTTTTACATATTACTGCTGTGAAAATCGGTTTTCTTACATTTCACATAAAAAATAACTGAATGGTCTTCGGTGGAATTCCAACTTGATGTTTGAATAAAAACATCATGCTTGTTTTTTTATTTTTTTAAATGCTTGTACTATTTTAATTAGTTTTTTTACACATAATTGGGCACTCAGGCAAGACATTCAACCAATGCATTAAATGACAATTGTACATGTAGACATGCAGCATGAATCCATTCATTAAAAAAAAGCTCTTGTTCTGGTTCATACTGACCACTGTTCGTTAAGTGCATGTTGATGTGGTTTTCCTTCTTTTTTTATTTATGTTTTTTTGACAAAAGTTTCAAACCAAAGTGCCTTTAACTTGTACCTGTCCATGATGACTCCATGCGGAACAACGACACATTGTAGATCCCCGGCGTAGTGTGTTGGATAGCTGAAGAGTTCTAAACTGTAACCTGGCCAATCATCGTCAATCTTTGGAGTTGACGATGAAATGGAAAGAAAGACACATAATTCATATGGGAGTTGTGCAACTCGTCTAAACGTGCAAACTAGCTCCGAGGGGGCCGTTGCAAATGCTACGGCGTCTCGTATAATCAAACATTTTTCATGTTTCATGCTTTTCCTACCACAATTCCGCCACTTCCTCCCTCGGTTTGGAAGACGACGCCTGCCATGTTGTTTTCCCTCTCCACAAAGTGGTCCTGCAAGCTTCCAGGAGGACTTTGCAAGTTGGCTGGTTGTGCGGGGAGGAGGGTCTTAAGGAATGTTCACTTGTGTTTGTTGTTAGATCGCCTCCCATTTACCCCTCTCATTTGCTTGGACTGTATTTGCAATGTCAATCTACCAGGTGCCGCTAGGGACACACTTTCACTGACGCTTCACCGTGGGTAAAATAATGACGTCAGAGTGTTCTCGGTTTACGACAGTTTCGTTACCGATGACGTAACACAGATTGGGTGATCTGCAAATACAATACAATACAATACAATACAATACAATACAATACAATACATATTGATTTCTATAGCGTTTTAACAACTGCTGAATGCTCTACATCTGTATAGCAGGAGAATAATGCTGCTTCGATTCTAACCAACGTGTTTCAAACAAGAGAGTGGTTGAGTCACACACAGACACACACAAGTAAAAAAAACTTATTTCCCAAATTAATAAAATAAATATCTGGTATTCACATGTTCAACATGCAATCAAAGTATCATTTAACTGACACGAAACAATGCAAAAATACCATCAACAATTGATGTAGTTTTAAAAAATGGTATAAACATATTCTATTTTGGGGACAGCGCAGCGACTGAATGAAATACAGTGGGGCCTCGGTTTACGAACACCTTGCCTTACAAACTTTTCGGTTTACGAACGTTAAATTTATGAAAATTAAACCTTGGATTAAGCCCTACTTTTCTCGATACACACCCCCACCACGGCTGGCGGAGTAATCTTCGGGGGAAGAACACCAAAGCACACGACCGAACAGCGCCCCAGCTGGCCTACCTTCCCACATCCCCTTTCTATGAGTGCACATGTCGATCGTCTTCAACGATACTTTTGCTGTTTTTGATCCGAAAAAGACCCCACCACAGGCTCATGTTCAGCCAAAGAAGACACAAAACAAAATTACAGTCGAGGAGAAGAAGGAGGTCATTGAGAAACACGAACGAGGTGTGCGTTTGTGGCGTCACAGGTGCGCACCACGGCTTTCCTGGGAATCTCAGCCTGACACATTTCCCACGCTGTGTGTCACTTCCCTGAGAGAAACTTGCTACTACCATTCTACAAATATAGAGCCCGGTACCGATATACTAAGTCGACCAATGCTACCAGCCTTCGCAACAAAGCTTTACACAAAGGCGTTATTTACTCAATGCTTTCACGTGACTAATGACACCGAACTTGTCACGTGCGAGTTGACAACTGAGGTGCAGCCGCCGCTCCCGACCTCCGCCAGCTGCTGTCAATCCCCTAATCACCAATACTGGGACATTTCAACGAGTTGCTGTCACCTCACCAGTGACATGATTACGATGCCTAGCGGCTCACCAGTGTCTTGTACTTGCCAGCACAAGAGTTTGCTTCGCCCAAAGTGATTGTTAGCCGCGATCGCGTAAGTTTGTTGTTTTCCGGGATCGCGACCCCCATGTGCCATTTTATTTTGCCTAGCTTGATAGGCTGGACGGATCGCCCCCGCCCGCCTTCTTTTGTCGCGTCATTCCGGGTCCGTGGAATCATCGGACTCGTGCCTTTTGTTTTAATAAAATCTCTGCCAGCACCTACAGGACTCGAAGTGGATGCAGATGACATCGAGGAGCTTGTTACTGACCATAATGAGGTCCTCAACACAGAGAGTTTGATTTGCCTTCAAGAGGACAAGCAGAAGCAAGCCATTCAGGAGTTGTCATCTGAGGGCAAGGAGGAGGAGACGGCTGCTAAGTGGAATGATGTGCAGGCGTTTATTGAACAGTTTAATCTAGAAAAGACCGTGGCTGTGAGAATCATGAACATGATGAATGATAATGTGATGCCTCAGTTTCATAAGACCTTACAAGTCAGAAATAAACAGGTATCAATTAAGAGCCATCAACGACGATCACAAATGTAAATAAAGTGGCTCGACGGATCGCCCCCGCCCGCCTTCTTTTGTCGCGTCATTCTGGGTCCGTGGACTCATCGGACTCGCGCCTTTTGTTGTAATAAAATCTGTGCCAACACCTACATCTCGCCTGCTTAGGGATCCAACCCCTTTTATTAACGTTCCAACGAGTCAGCTATACCTGTCACGCTCGGAACGTGACAGTATCCTTCTGTTCAGCTGAAAGAAAAGGCTTGGCATGATGTTACCCTTTGATCCTTGAAAGTGTAACCGGCCTCAGGCCTAGGGGATACCTGGGTCGGTCCAAAGCGCTTCACAGGCAGGTAGCACTGTGAACGACGAGGAAAGACGACACGAGACAACCGTGTTAATCAGCTTCACACAACGACATTTATGACCATTTACTCATCAAAACATCAATTCAGCAATTTCAATATCAGAATACATTCATGTGTAGATCTATACATTCAACATCTATACATTGTATATATCCTCCACATTCGCACGTGCTTATGCACGTCTGCCCGCTCGTGTGTGTTGTACTGGGAACTACAATTGACATCCAAAAATCCAAATTCATCAAAGCCACAAAATATTCATCAAAGCCACAAAACAAGGTTTCATATCTAGCATCGCCCAATAAGTCCCCAATTACTTCAACATCTTGAGAATGTCTAACACTTATTATTTTGAATACATGTGAACGACGAGGAAAGACGACACGAGACAACCGTGTTAATCAGCTTCACACAACGGCATTTATGACAACTGCGCATGCGTGAGCTGAGCCTACATCGCCTTCCTCTGTTCCATTCACAGGCGCGTAGCGCCCTCTCCTGACTTGGTAGTCTAATCGAATCGACTAACATACAATAACAGAGGTCGTTTCTAACCCCCTACAAAAGCAGTATGGAAGAATTTGTGATCTGCAGGCTTTTATTGAAAAGTTCCATCCAGAAAAGACTGTGGCTATGAGAATCATCAACATGATGAATGATAATGTGATGCCTCAGTTTTTCTCAGACCTTACAAGTCAGAAAGCAACAGGTGTCAATTAAAAGCCATCAACGACCATCACAAATGTAAATAAAGTACTACTATACAGTGCAGTGTATTTCTTTCATTGCAATACAATAGCACGTTTATTATAAATAGAAGAAGGTATATTGTGTGTAGTTTTTAAGGCTTATTTAGTTGAAAATTATATTTTGTGGAGACTTGGGAATTTATTATTCTCATTTTAATGGTTTCCTATGGGAAATTAATTTTTAGGATACACACTTCTCGCCTTACACACTCTGTCTGGGAACCAATTAATTTCGTAAGCCAAGGCCCCACTGTATTTAAAGTTCATGAACATGTATTCTAAATGTCAGATGTCAAGTGTAGGTGACAGGAGCTATAAAAATGCACACGGCACACCCACCTCTAAAATGACTGACTGTCTTTCCACCATGACAAGCAATCTGCTGTAAAATGTGCCCATTATTTTGGATTGTTGGATTTTTTTTCTGGAATTTTGCCAGAGGCAAAATTCGGTTTAAACTGAACTGTTTAAAATTTAATGTGTGTGAGTGCGCGTGTGTGCGTGCGTGAGTATGCGCGTGCTTGTGTGTGTACGTGCGTGTGTGTGTGTGCGTGTGTGTGTGCGCGCGCGCGCGCGTGTGTGCGTGTGTGTGTGTGTATGTGTACGTGTGTAAAGGTGAAGGGGGAGAAGGGGTACAGGCTCATAGAGAAAGCAGCAGTTGTAACCCTGCCACCTAGAGGAGGAAAATAACTTTCACGTTATACCCGCACCATATTGTAGTGTATTAGATTGTATGGAGAAATTTGGTCTCATGTGCACATTTGAGTGGACACTCTTGCATAACACAGTGCAAAAGTGTGGAATATTGCACTCATCACCCAGGGCCACTCATTTTACCACCATCATCATCATAATCATCATTATCACGTTCTTCATCATCCTCATCAACATCATCATCACCAGTGTGCAGCAGTGTGCCGGATGCTGCTGAGATGGAGAGACAAGGTGTCTGATCATCCCCCTCAACCCTACACACATACCCCGTCCCTGTCCTGCTCTTCCTCCTCCAGAGCGACAACTGTAATTATACACTGTGCAACGACGGCATCTGCGGAGGCAGATGTCAACATCAACATTTGAGTTCAATCAACCCACGTATAGCGCAATCACCTTGGAGGGATGAGGAGGTGTTAAAGCCAAGGCAAAGTGACAAAATCCATCAAAAGCGATGGGAAATTATCATCTCCCGGACAACTTTGATCACAATGTGGTCCCCTTTAGTTGACAAAAACGTTGCGGGCGACATGCGAGGAAAATAAATCTTGACGTAACAAAAGGAAATGTCTACATACTGAAGATGTTTAAAAAGTTTGAGACCCCCATATTTAACGTGGTGGGGGGATGCCAGCTTTAGCATCAAGACTGACCAGTGAGTGATTGATTCAACGACGCTTGTGTGACACTTGTGAACATGGCAGTGCGTCTGTTACTAGCAGCTTGTCAGTGATCAAACTGTCATTCACTTTAGAAAATGTATTTCAAAATGGAGAAAATACATTATTTAAATCAAGAAGTAGAAGCAACAATAGAATAATAATAATAATAATAATAATAATAATAATAATAATAATAATAATAATAATAATACATTTCATTTATAAGCGCCTTTTGAAACTCTCACCGCTTATTTCCCACTACAGTCACAGGATTTTTTTCTGCGGGTGAGCAGCGGTAGCCACACGCGCCAGCGTAAAATAAACAAAAAAACAGAGTAACACATAATATGACATAATACACACACTAAGGTTGCTGATAGCTAGCAAAATTAATCGACTGTGCTAGAAATATGGAATGAAAGAAAGTACAGAGTAGTTCAGCTCAGTCTCGTTTTTGTTAAATATTATTAAATAAGAACTCTTCTTCACTTCTCTTGCTCACTATATTTTATTTGAATGTGTATTGTTTTAAAAGTGTGTTTTAATGCTTTTAAAAGTGCACGAATGCTATGAAAGCATTCCTAGAGAGTTTTGAAGAGTGTTTTTCCATATTGTGAATTTGACTTATTGCAAAGGTGTTATGGAATGTGATCAAGGCGATAGAAGCGGGATTACTTTATTTACTGTCAGCATCCGTGAAAAATACTCTACAAGTACAATTTTATTTGTCTGTTTTGGTCAGCGATGATCTCAATGAGGAGCCACACACAATCTGTGTGTCTTTCAGACGAGTCACATCGCAAAAGAGACCAGGAGACGGGTCGGGACGGGGCCTTGTCACATTGTTTTTGTTGCCTGCATCGTCGTCACGGGCAGGCAGGCGGGCTTCTTCGGCCCCCCTCAGGGCGCGGGCCAGCAGTCTGGCTCTGGCATTTCACACTCACTCAGCAGTCAAGGCCTGTGACCGTCTGAGGACTTCAACGCCAAGTGCTACCTTCTCCCCTCACCCCGTTGCTGGGCCAATTATGAATATTCACTTGCGCTGAAAGTAATTCTGTCAGACATGCGACTGTCCTGGCTGATAATGTCAGCGCTGCTGTGTGGAGGATTTCAGGGGACAATCTGGCAAGAATGGGGCCATTATTGCGCCGTGTTCTTGTTATTGTGGTTTCATCACTGTTTGTTTGGATATTTGTTGGCAGGATTGCATATATCACGACCAAATCCATTCTTGTTTCATCCTGTGCATCCTTGTAAAAGTGTGGGGCAAAATCCAGAGCAAAGTGACTGTCCATTTTTTTCCCCAATGTCAAAAATCTTTGCTGGGGAAAATACGTGAAACGTGACAAAATCTAAGCCTATCCAAATTGTATGTTTCTTTGGAGGACTTCTGAGTACGTCGTTGATTAAAATGAGTAAATCTGGATTGTGCAAACAATTAAAGGACACACATGTTAAGACAAAATTTCAAAAATCAGTGACAAAATAATGTTTAAAGGAACCATCTGTGATTAAAATCTGCTGCAGACCACAATAAGTGGGCCAGATTTGAGCATTTATGACACCCTCCCATCAAATCAACAGAGAATGAGTTACTGTACATAAAAAAACAATGTTTGAATGTGTTGTGATGAAGAAAATGTACCAACCAAAGAAAACAATATATTTTTTCAGGAAAAAGTAAAAAAAGAACAAATTTGCCCAAAGAAATTTCTCTCATCTCATTTTCCGTACCGCTTATTCCTCATTAGGGTTGCGGGGGTTGCTGGAGCCTATCTCAGCTGTCTTCTGCCACCAGGCGGGGGCCACCCCGAATTGGTTGCCAGCCAATCGCAGGGCACACAAAGACATACAACAGTCACTCTCACACTCACACCTAGGGACAATTTGGAGTGGTCAATCTGCCTGCCATGCATGTTTTTGGAGTGTGGGAGGAAACCGGAGGACCTGGAGAAAACCCACGCGGGTCCGGGAGAACATGCAAACTCCACACAGGGAGGCCGGACCGGGATGCGAATCGGCGACCTCTGCACTGTGAAGCCGGTGTGCTAACCACTCGACTACCGGGCCGTCCCCCGAAAGAAATATTTCCAACTTCATGTTTTTCATTCATGTGTAAAATAAAGGAAATGAAAACAGACAAAAATGCACATTTCTACTCGGCAAGCTTCCTGAAAATGGAAATGGCATTGTTTTTCTGAGGGAATATAATGTGTGCCATTAAGTCAGACAAGAGTAATTACGAGAAGCGGGATGCTGAGCCATAAAAGGAGGGCGTCAACTTGCAGTGTGTAACCTTGGCTCACTTCCTGTTTTTGTAAGGGTGCAGTGAGTACGTTTACAAAGGACTCTTTCATGATGTTCACATTATGCTGACGTATGATGCATTGCCGTATCCCGTCATCGTTTTTGATGTGCCGACAACCCCTTTGGAGAAAGAAAGTCAACACAAGTAGTTTACGAGTGCCAGTGAACCAAGGAAAGAGTAAGAGACTACATAAAGCACAAAGAAAGGAACAAAAGAGCACAAAAGCCAACAAAAGGCCACAAAAAATGTTACACATTTAGAAAACACATACTTTGACATGATGACTTTGTCGCTTCTTTCGTTAACATTGAGTGTTTATCTATCTATCTATCTATCTATCTATCTATCTATCTATCTATCTATCTATCTATCTATCTATCTATCTATCTATCTATCTATCTATCTATCTATCTATCTATCTATCTATCTATCTATCTATCTATCTATCTATCTATCTATCTATCTATCTATCTATCTATCTATCTATCTATCTATCTATCTATCTATCTATCTATCTATCTATCTATCTTGCTCTCTGTCTCTCTCTCTTTAATAGACATACACATCTAAATTAATTTAAAATAAAAATTAAATGCCATCAGTCAATTGCCCAAAATGGGAACAAATCGCATTTTGGCAACAATTAGTGTATTTAGTTTTGTCAACAGAAATTTACTTTCAGTTCATTTCCTTTTACATCGTATTTAGTTAACGAAAATGATTTTCAACATTAGGTTTTTTTTGTTATTTTGTAACTGAAGAAAAGACCCAAAGCACAGCTGGAGGTAGCAGAGATGAATATGTTGAGGTTTTCTTTGAGAGTCACCGGGCTGGATAGGATCAGGAATGAGTATATTAGAGACTTCGGACAGAAAGTTAGAGAGACCAGACTGAGATGGTGTGGACATGTCCAGAGGAGAGAGTGAGTGACTATATTGGGAGAAGGATGCTGACCCTTCAACTGCCAGTCGGGATAACCGAGAGGAAGACCAAAGACAAAGTGTATGGATGTTGTGTGTGAGAGAAGATGATGCAGAAAGCCGAAAGAAAAAGAAGATTTTTGTTATTTTGTAAGATTTGTCGCACAAAAACAATTGTGTCAAACTGTTACTTTTGTAGGAAAAGCATTTTTCATGAATTGTCCCACAGAATGTTTCCATCAATAGAAGAACTCCTCAAATGTCACCCTGCTAGCACGCGGCAAAGACGATTGACTGTTCCTTGCTGGACTTGAGGACGTCCTCCGGCGAAATGAATGATGTCAAGCTTGTCGAATGTGATGACAAGCATTTCTTTATTGTTTTACAGATAACATACTTCACAGGGTTACTTTAGAGGTGGACATGTCCCGACATAAACTGGGTTCAAAGACGCCGGCGACACAGTTGGGAGCAAAAAAGGCAAGGGAGGGTCGAGGAGGACGGACATACTCGGACCGAGCACACATTGTAAACAACTGAGCAAGATTAGTCTAAAATGGCGTACCATAGAATAGAATAGATGAGAGACAACAAAATGTAGAATACGTAAGAAGGTATGCCTCTTGCTCGCAAAGACAACTTTTTACAAAACAAATCCTGGTCACTGACGGTTTTTTTCTCATTTCTTCTTGGAGTTGCCGAGAGGTAGAACGACAACTAAAAGCAACCGACGCTTGGGTTTTTTTCATTTAGCGTTCGCCGCGCTGCCGATGGAAACGGTTGAATCAGAAGTAAGCTCATCCCTCGGAATCAAATAGAAGAGAACGTGTGTGAACGCTGTACAAACTTCTCAGCTGAATTCTTTAGAATTTCATTGTTTGTATCCCAAATGTCCAAGGTTACAAGCAGAGGAAATACTGTTGTTGGGTTTTTCTTTTTTTTTTTCATTTCAACTTTTCCACAGTACCTCTGCGTGCAGCGGCGTAGTGAATTTCTTTCTTTTTAATACTGTGAAGGTCAGTTCTGCAATTTATACAAGGGTACGGTGGTCGGGTGGACGGATTCAGTTGGAGGTGTCCGAATGAACGCTTCCGGGTCCTTCCGTGGGTGATGTCACTGATGAAGGGGTCGGAGCATCTTGCCAGCCGCCGTTCGTCTGGAAACAAAAAGCAAAAGAGCTCTTAACATTGTCACAAAGAGTGACGTGGGGTAAAATGCTTGTGAATGCCACATTGCATATCCTTGCAAATGCCAGATACTCTGCAAATATTGAGCCCAAGTCAATGTTACCAGCATATTTACGGCAATTAGATCTGTCATTTAAAAATAAAAACAAAACAAATCTTTGTGCTGTGCTCCTATTATATGTGCATGTGTGTGTCTGTGTGAGTGTACTATGTGTGTGTGTGTGTGTGTGTGTGTTCCGGGTGTGCAACTGAGATAGGCTTCAACACGCTCGTGAGGGCAAGCGGTTCAGATAATGGATGAATTTGAAAATGCATATAATAGATACAGTATTAAACAGAATTAATCAAACAAAAAAATACAAACATGTATGGAGTTTATACAAAAAAAAAAAAATCCTCCTTTGTGAGGCCAGTGAAAAAAAACCCGATATGAATGGATACGATGCATAAAATGAATCACGCCCTCGAGAAAATAGCATCAAAAGACAAACAGCATCGCCCTCAAAAACATGCTCCTTTTTTTTGACACACACATATAGGCACGCACGCACACCATATGAACAAAAACATGCTCTTTTGTTTTAGACACACACACACACACACGTGGGCACGCACGCACACCATATGAAAAGATTTTTAGCAAAAATAGCGCTGTGCCAATTGTCCCTGGACATCTTTGGAGAATAACTGAAGGACTGAAACCAAAAGACACGCACACACATTCATATACGTCAGAATGAAAGAATACATGATAACAACAATAATAAAAAAAAGAAGAATTGCTCCGTCAAAGTCGTCTCAAAGGTTGACTCGGGACCATTAGTGACATCAATTGCAATTTCAACTATTAAGTCAAAATGGGTACGCGCTTTTCAGCTGCCGCTTATTTCCCAAAGCCTGTTATTTAGCGTACATGCTGTCTGTCATGTTATACAATAACGAGCACGGAGACAAAAAAAAAACAAAAAAACGGGAGGCACAAAACATTTCTTGGCTTTCTGGGAAAGGCGATGACACCCACCAGCAATTTGCAGAGGAACAATTGGTGGTGATGGATTTAGGAGGTGAAGGTGAACTCAGTGAAAATATTAGTAATATTAGTAATATTGACATTCATTGTCACTATCTTTAGGGGGGGATCTATCTATATATATATATATATATATATATATATATATATATATATATATCTATATATATATATATATATATATATATATATATATATATATATATATATATATATATATATATATATATATGCCAAAATCCTTAACTTCCACCCTAGGTTGCTAAACTGTCTTAAATGCACACTCCTACCCAAGGTGATATTTCTTTTTTTTCACTAAAGACACTGAAAACAGCTACAAGTACCTCGGTATACCACAGGCCAATGGCAACCTCGAATTAGCAACAAGGAAAGCGGCTACGACCAAATACCTCCAGCGGGTGAGGCAAGTCCTCAGAAGCCAGCTCAATGGCAAGAACAAGACCCGGGCAATAAACAGCTATGCCCTGCCAGTGATCAGATACCCTGCAGGAATAATAAGGTGGCCAAAGGAAGAGATTCAGACCACGGATGTTAAGACCCGAAAACTCCTCACCATGCACGGAGGGTTCCATCCCAAGTCCAGCACCCTGAGACTGTACACAAGCCGTAAGGAAGGAGGCCGGGGACTAGTGAGTGTGAGAGCCACTGTCCAGGATGAAACATCCAAGCTCCATGAATACATCAAAGAGAAGGCTCCAACGGATGATGTACTCAGAGAATGTCTCAGCCAATGGGGAACAGAGGATGAGGTGCTGGAAGAGGGACAATCATGGGAGGAAAAGCCCCTACACGGGATGTACCACCGAACCATAGCAGAAGTGGCTGATCTCAAGAAGTCCTATCAGTGGCTAGAGAGGGCTGGCCTAAAGGACAGCACAGAGGCACTCATCCTGGCTGCCCAAGAGCAGGCCCTGAACACCAGAGCCATAGAGGCAGGGATATACCACACCAGACAAGACCCAAGGTGTAGGTTGTGCAAAGAGGCACCTGAGACAATCCAACACGTAACTGCAGGGTGTAAGATGCTGGCAGGGAAAGCCTACATGGAGCGCCATAACCAGGTGGCTGGCATAGTCTACCGAAACATCTGTGCGGAGTATGGACTGGAAACCCCAAGGTCAAAATGGGAAACACCTCCCAAGGTGGTGGAGAATAACCGAGCAAAAATCCTGTGGGACTTCCAGATACAGACTGACAAGATGGTAATGGCCAACCAACCAGATATCGTGGTCATAGATAAAGGGGAAAGGAAAGCCGTTGTCGTGGATGTAGCGGTCCCGAGTGATGGGAACATCAGAAAGAAGGAACATGAGAAAATCGAGAAATACCAAGGGCTCAGAGAGGAGCTGGAGAGAGCCTGGAAGGTAAAGGTGACAGTCGTGCCTGTGGTGGTCGGAGCACTTGGGGCAGTGACCCCCAAACTCGACGAGTGGTTGCAACAGATCCCGGGAACAACATCGGATATCTCGGTCCAGAAAAGCGCAGTGCTGGGAACAGCACGGATACTGCGCAGAACCCTCAAGCTTCCTGGCCTCTGGTAGAGGACCCGAGCTGAAATGGGGACAGACACCACCCATGGTGAGACGAGGATTTTATATATATATATATATATACACCGTGTCTGTGTGTGTGTGTGTGTGTGTGTGTGTGTGTGTGTGTGTGTGTGTATGTGTCTTATTTTTTAAATTCAACTAAAGTGAATTATTCCACATTTGGTAAACAAAATGACAATATATATTTGCATGAATGACACAGTAATTAAAAAAATCAGATGTGGTGTTCACAAAGCTCACGAAGGCAGAGGGGTTGGTTATTTTGTGTGTTGCTATTATTTCATCCAGACTTGTGTTAAAATAAATAAAATACTGCGGCTGCCGGTTTTGTTTTGGCTCACAGAGCGAAACGTGAGATGAGCAAGGACATGATATGTCATCTCCAACTAACATCCTTGTTTCGATTTTAAAACTACCTTCAGGCACTTTCAAAAAAAAAAAAAAAGCTTGCATATTTATCCTTTATTGATATTCAGGACACATTACACGCATTGATATATGACACTATAAAACATGACCTATATGGCTTTTGATCTATATTTCATTCAATGTTTTCCATATCCAACAACGCAATGCTCGTTAACATTACATTTCCAAAGAAAGACATCCACTTTTATTGCTATGATTGCTATGATATGATAATCGAGGTGGGTGAGAGCGAGACTCGCGGCGGGACACCCCGTCGAGCCTGTTGCACATCGCGGCGATCTCCATGCGTGCATGTTCTTATAATAGCGAGCGCCAGGGCTGTTGCAGCCTTGTCAGTGCGGCTGTTTGTGTAGATGAATGATCGGGCCAATGTGCTTGGACTGTTTGCCCAAAGCCCCGCTCCCTTTGTCCCCGCGACTGTCGTATTGATTCTGTTCAGCGCCGCGCCGCCTGTCGCTGTGGATATACATGTTAACACACTGCCTCCAGTGCCGCCGCCATGCCCGGCCTGGCTCGGCCCTGCCAGAAGACCTACAAAAGCTTGTCGTGATCCTTTAAGACCAAGAAAATACAATGGGTTATTCTTTAAAGGGAGCATGCTCTGGAAATTGTATTTTTAATTGTCTGTGTACACAAAAGTGGGTTTTTGGAATGTCTGTCCAAAGTGTGACATTAAACAGCGACCTACTAAATCTTTTGTTATTTGTCTGTTTGAGAAAATGTGTCAGTGAGGAAACGGGGCTGATTGGTGAATTGTCACAATCTACGTTGGCAACGCTGAGGTGACATGCCTGAGTTGTGTTATGGTCGGGTACTCAAGGTCACAAAAGCCAGACTCTGGATTTGGATGAGCAAGCCTGTCCCCCTAACCAAGAAAAACGCTGTATTTAAGTCAGTGTGTAAAAACTATGCATGTTGTAATTCATTATCATGTGTCTAATTTGAACCTTTGAATGTCAGAGACTGAGGCTCAAAGAGTTCAAAGCAAAGATGGGGCATCAGCATTTTGCTGTTATGCTGCATGTACATGGCATAAACTTCCAACAGAATTGAACTTTGCACAAAGTGTAAAGGGTATTAAATCTGGGTTAAAAACTATGCTATTGTTCCCTCCGATACCAATGATTAACTCATTCACTGCCATTCGCGAATGTATTTGGGAATTGAAAATATGACGCCATTTCCAAATTTGTTCGCGTTTTGTTTTTTTCTTGCAAGGGGTGCTGATAAAGCGCTGGTCAGACCTCTGGCAACACGAGGGGGCAGCATTTACCTCATATTACTCCAGACCCATATAACTTAGGAATTAACTGTTTTTTTTTCTGATGAAAGAAGAGAGACTAGGGTTTCCTACGCTGCATTGAATGTCTATGTAGTCCTAAAACTGTCATGATCAGGTTGGCGAGCGACGGATGGCGCTGTCGGCCCTGCCTGCAGCCGCGCAGGTGTTGGTCGTTCCAATCAGTGGCAGTTAAAAGGACTCCTGGCACGATCATTCGGTGTCGGGTCATTGTATTGTGCAGTGCATTTATTGCATTGTATGCTGTGCATGTGTTTGTTTCATCTTGGCAGACTTTTACTCTTGGTTCTTCTTTGATACTTTGTATTTTTCTGTTCAGATGTTTTTGATGTTTTAGATTTTGTTCCTGTTGACTTTATTTTAATGCTATTTCTCAAATGCAACCTGCTGCTCCCTCCTGCCTGCTTATTTGGGGATGCACAACCGCCATCACCACCTTGCAAACCGTGACAAAAACTCAATATTATGCGAGTCCTGGAATTTGAGTGACAATGACAAAAACCCTGCCACTGTATTGGACAAATTTTTGCACGTCTGGCAGTGAATGAGTTCAGATTTTTTGGAGAATATTTCTATCCTATTTGTTTTTCCAAAATCACGTTCTTGTGCAGCACATTCTCTGAACAGTTTTAGTGAACTACTTTTTGCTTCATTATTTTGTTTGTTAAATATCTTCTGTTCCTTTGCCTATTGAATGTCAGTTTGGAGTTTTTTTTGTATATGAAATCCACGATATAAACAAAGCTGCGTTACCTTTGTGAAGAGTATTTTTCAAATGACACATGATTTTGAAGGACTAGAAAATCATGCAGACTGGAGGTGCAAAAATCAAAATTCTGTTCAGAATCAGTTTCTAGATGCTAATAGATACTCAACCCTTTACTCTTTTCAAATACATTTTTGGGCCATCCCCATTGCCTTGACAAAGGTTTGGTGGCAATCGTATCGTAGTTGTTGCACAATTTATTTTAATTAACAAAGTTTGGTGTAGGTAAATGGCAACTTCAACGTGAGAGAATCTGGGGTGGGAGGGGTTCAACTACGGTTCACAAGGTAGAAGAATATTGTTGTGCTCAGATGACACCTGTGTCCTTGTTCTCAACCATTGCAGGTGCCACGCTAACGCTAATGTCCCCCGACAGACTCAGAGCGTGTCCAGCGAATTCAGGCCGCTAGCTGCCTCATTGCCTGCCACCCAGGGCACGGCCGAAACGAAACGTAGGGGGTTGACTGGCTGGATAGCAGGCTAACTGAGACATACCAAGTGTGGTGGCAGCACGCACACGCCATCTTTCCACGCGGGCGTACTTACATTGATGCCCTGTGGACTGTACATCTGGCTGGCAGCGAGGCTGTCACTGTATCCGCCGGTCTGGCTGATAAC
This sequence comes from Hippocampus bargibanti, assembly GCF_051943395.1. Lineage (NCBI taxonomy): Eukaryota > Metazoa > Chordata > Actinopteri > Syngnathiformes > Syngnathidae > Hippocampus > Hippocampus bargibanti. The sequence continues at coordinate 16,000,045 of NC_142744.1, read as the reverse complement.
ATGGCGAAGGGTATCCACCTGGAACAATGGAAGAGGGTGGGATGGTCGGAGTGGGGGTGGGGAGTCACAGCATAAAATCCCAGGTTAGACAAAAAGTGCAGATAATCAAGTGCAGCAAGAAAGGTCAGTGCGATAGTGAACGGCACAATCAGGGCAAATGCTTGATAACAAGCAAACTGACAAGATATGAAGAGGGGACACATTAGGAATGATGTACGTAAGTATTTGTGTTTTGGTTGGATGGCTATAATGTCTGCATTTCCATGGTAAAAACAGGGATTTACAAATCCAAGAAGCAATGCAATGTTTCTTCGACCGTGTCTGTTAAATTGTTCTGTGGGTACCAACAGATCATTTGCTTGATTAATTAAGAAATCAATACACATAAATGGAGGCGAACCATTAGTCCATAGCACATCGGCCTTACAGTGCAATGGTGCAGGGTTCCGTTCTGACTCTAGCTTTCCTGTGAGGAGTTTGCATGTTTGGGCCTGAGTGGGTTTTCTCTGGGTACTCCAGTTTCCTCCCACATTCCAAAAACATGCATGGCAAGCGGATTGAAAACTACAAATACATGTACATACAGTACATGGCTGTTTGTCTTTATCAACCCTGCGATTGGCTGGCACCAGTTCAAGGTGTCCCCGCCTTCTGTCCGAAGACAGCTGTGATAGGCTCCAGCACCCAGCGTGACCATTATGTGAATAATAGTGGTGATCGAGTGGTTCGTGCATTGGCCTCACAGTGCAGAGGGTGCAGGGTTTGATTCCGGCTACGGCTTTTCTTTGTAATTGATCTGTAGGAAGACCCACAGAACACCGTTGGGCCTTCTGTGCTTGTGTGGGTTTTCTCCAGGCCCTCCTGTTTACTGCCACATTCCAAAAACATGCGTGGCAGGTTAATGGAACACTAAATTGTCCCTAGACCCATGAATTCTGGTTGCAGTGGCTTTCTCTCTCTTAGAGAGTGTGCAAGCATTGACGCCTTTGTAGAAGTGTACGGACAAGAATTTAATTGACAAATGGTGCGTTTTATAGTCGTGGCGGAGAGTTGGTGGTGAACAAAATAATTTCTTCTTCCTGGAGGGTAGCGGTGGAAACATTACACCCAAAAAAGAAAAAAAAGAAAAGCACTGGCTTTGTGACGTGAAAATGATTTTTTTCAATCTTGATGAACTGTTATATGATAGCGTGTTTGGCTGCGATCACTGTGATCAACACAGTGCGCACCACATGTTTTTTCTTCTGGAAAAGCGCCATTTTCCATGTTCACTAGGAGCCACTTTGCAGCTTTTGGCACCGCAGTTGGCCAGGTTATGCTTGAAAAAGCACACCTGCCATTTGGGTACCACTACAAATGACTCTACTCAAGGCTCATTTAGTCAAACCTTCCCACCCCACGACACCCCACTTCCTCTCGTGGAATTGCAGAGAGCAGGCCCGACAACGGTGTAAAACTAATCCATTAGGAGGAATGTGAGGTTGGGTAGTGAGGGGCCAACCCCGAAGACCACTTTACCCCTTTAAGAGTTGTCACATTTGAATATTCATGCTCAACCTCGGGTGTTTCTCGAGGTGATCTGAATAGAAAAGGCAGTGCATGTGTGTGTGTGTGTGTGTGTGTGTGTGTGTGTGTGTGTTTGTGTGTGTTTGTGTGTGTTTGTGTGTGTTTGTGCGTGTGCAGGGATGGGGTGTGGGGCGTTCGTTGGATGGGTTGAGGAATGCTGCCAAAAGCACGGAAACCAAACGAGAGAATCACCACGGGTAGTGTTTTCTCAGTTCCCGGTGAAGACTTATAACACTCCTGAGCGCGGCGCCGGACATCTGCGTCCACTGGGGCAAGGTCGCAGAGGCGTGCTACACCGCTGGCTATGCTACGGCTATGACTACGGCTGCGGCTATGCTATGCGAGTCAGGGGTCCTGATGAGTGTTGAGCCACTTCCAGAACTGTCCACCGTCGTCTACTCAACAACGCCTTGACAATGGCCAGTGCGATAATGGAGTGCTCGAGGCAAAGTGCGACTTCTGTGTCTTGGTGGAGGTTGAGCTATTGCGTTCATCTCCAATGTGACTTTGGTCGAACACGTTGAGTTAAGCGATTTGCGTAGAACTTTGTGGAAAAGTGGGACATGCGGCATTTAAATTTTAATGTCAGTACTGTATTTTCTGGTGTATAAGGCGCACCAAAAAGGTTTTTATCAAAAGGTGACCCTGTGCCTGATACGTAGTAAAACTGAGCCACAACAGGTCTCGCAACTACTGTCAGCAGCCGCTGACTCAATTTACCCCCGTAGAAGAAGTCGTGCGAAGTACATGCTGGGATATATAAAATGTCTTTTCATTTTGGTAATCTATAAAAATTACTTGGGTAGGCAAAATTTTGTTCTCGATTTTGCCATTATTTATTGTTTTTGCCACATGAATTAGAAATGTAAAATTGGGATTTTTTGTTTGTTTTTTGTTTGTAATTAATTTCTCAAAAAAACCTTTTATTTCTGAAAAATGTAAGGCCAAAATATTCCACGAAAAGCCCTAAATTTCACGATTTGCAAGGTGGTGGTGGTGGTCGACCCTAAAAAGAAGACAGGGGGGAGGAGCATGATGTATTTGCCCAATTGTATGAAAGAAAGTCGGCAGGAACAAAATCTCAAACAACATCAGAAAGGAAATGTCCAAAGTAACAAAGAAAACCATGAGTAAAACATGACAAAACGAAACAAAACCTTACAAGGTGAAGCAAACAATGAATGGTTGTGCCGGGAATAATGTCCATTATTTTGATAATTCTTTGGAACCTTTATGCCAACAAATGAAAAACAATCATTCACAAATCAAATACAGTAAAGTGTCGTTATATCGATATTCTCGGGAGTCGGAAAAAATATCGATATAACCGGACTATCGATATATCCGATCCTGCGGCATGTAAATTTTCTCCTTGCGTTCATAGAAATAGTATCGTAATAAGCAGTACTATCGATATAACCGATATCGATATAACGAGACTTTAATTTATAGGTAAGTATAACTCGTCCACTGACATTGAATTCCAATAAGTTCCTTAAAAACTCAAGAAATTAGCTTAATTTCCATGTTCCAAGTGTCACTGTAATAGACAGACCTGAATGAGTTCTGGTTGTACACGCTACCTTAGAAACTGGAGAAACGCCTACCTGGGATTGTATGTTGGCCCCAACCTGCCCCCCTTGGTACGAGTCCCCATTGAGGGACTGCACACTCATGAACAAGTCTCCGGAGTTTGACATGTTAAAGGAACCAGCAGAACCTGAGAGCAGGACAGATGCAGAGGAGGAAAAGAAAGAGCAAGGGAAAGGGACAGAAAAAGAAGTTTCAAAGATCATGCATCAGCAAAAGTGCATTAGCCGGGTTAGTTTACAAGGACAGACACAGCGGGTCCACATGAAGACATCTCTGAAGCATAACTCAAGAGACACAAGACAGGTAATTGTCCGTGAACTGCTTCAGTCCAGTTAAAGCTCGCCTCATGGATTCTATCAGTGTTTGCTGTGCGTGCTGCGCCTATTTCATTAAGGAAGCAATAATTGATCTGCAGGAAGACCCAAAGAACGGCGTTGGGCCTTTAATGGAGCTCAGCTCCCCAGACGTAAAGAGACCAGGGCGTAACTTGATTTCAACACCCGGTCCTAATCCAATACTGCGGCGAAAGTCTCTTTATGACAAAAGACTCGGCTTGCCCTTTCAACGGCTTAATGGCATGCACGAGGTCAACCGGACAAGAGGCAGGAAGAATTAAGAGCAAAAGGGTCAATAATGGAGAGAGGAGAGAAGAAAATGAGTGTCACATGGCGTGCTGGAAAAAAAATACAAATAAATGAAAGGCAAGGAAGACTATATAGCACCGTGTGGGTGAGTTCAAGAAAAATCCAAATAAAAAACAAGAACCGGAGAACCCAATAAGAAAGACTTCAAGAGTTTATGCTTACATCTGCGCCGGGTGAAATGAAAGGCAAAGAAATATCTTCCGATGGTCACTGCTCACAGTAATTCCAGATAGGCGGGGGTAGAGGGGTGGGGGGCAATTGGTCTCTCTCACCTGCTGAATTGGGAGTGGACGGGGAGTTGGCCTGGCTGCCGTGTGCAGACACACTGGTGGCATTGACGGCGGTCCTCGCCGCGTACATGTTGGCCTCTTCCTGGAACTTGCCGATGTTTTTCTTGTAGCGGATTCTCTTGTTTCCAAACCAGTTGGAGACCTTTTTAGAGAGATCACACACACATGAGACACACTGCTTGAATGAGAACTGTTTTGCAGAATCTACATAAGTGTTATTCTGCAGTGGTAAGACCACCGTGTAAACAGACCACAATGTTTTCTCCCGGGAGCCGTGAATCCACATTTTCTTTCCTCAGTTTGACAATTCAGTTTTTTTTTTACCATTCAAAAGTCTTGGACTTGCTTAGTTGTTTTAATAAACTAGATTTGGGCAACAGTGGATCATAGACTTCATGCATGAAATGTTTTTCAGTAGTTTAATTCAACTCGTGAAACTCACGCATTATAACAATAGATCCTTCATGAAATATTTAATAATTTCTTTTTTGGGGTTGCGTAATTTCTCAGCTTTTAAGCAGTTTTTCCTTGGAATCCGGTGGATGATGTTGCGCTACATTCATCCTTGCCCGGATGGATAGACGGCGCCGTTTCATAAAACGAAAGCACCATAGAACAATGGACTAGTTGATTTTGAATTCTCTCACGGCTCGTCGACTCCCATTGTCCTCCATGTAATTATTAGCTTACAGTTTTAATTGCGCTTTGTAAGTGTGTTCCTTTGTAGGTGCCATGTTGTTTTGCACAATGCACGTCCCGCGACCGACTTAACTTATTCACTGCCAGACGATGTGAAAAAATGTGTCCACTGCAATTTGTCATTTTCACTCAAATTGCAGGACTCACAGAATATTGAATTTTAGGACTACATAAACATTTAATGCAGCGTAACAAACCTTAGACTCTCTTCTTTAATTAAAAAGAGTTAGTTCCTAAATTACATGGATCAGGAGTTATCAGAACTGTACAAAATACAATGCAATTCATACATATTGATTTATATAGCGCTTTAACAACAGCTAAAGCTGTAACAAAGCGCTAACATGGACAAAAGACAAATGCTCCCCCCTCTTGGAAAGGAAAAACATTGCCAGTGGTGGGAACAGCACTTTATCGGCACCAAAACCAGAACAAATTTGGGAATAACGCTCCACGTCCCAATTTTTAATTCTCAAATAAATTTGGAAATGGCAGCGAATGAGTTAATGTGTATGTGTTTCGCTTCTTCTTTTTTTTTGAAACTCAGTGAATACATAAGACGTGTTATTCAGCACTCAGACTTTTAAGTGGGGCTTTTGGTCATGGAAAAAAATGGTAACCACAGTCAAAAAAACAAGTGGCTTCCGTTGGAAAAACAAATAAAAAATGCCTATGGTGAAGGGGATCACCTGTGACACTGTGATGCTGCATTTCTTGGCCAACTCTTCTTTGGCCTCTTCACTTGGATAAGGATTACTGAGATGGGAGTAAAAGTACTCGTTTAGAATCTCTGTCGCCTGTTTGTTGAAGTTCCTCCTCTTTCGCCTAGAGCAGGGAAAAAAAAAGAATTATCAATCTGTCTTAGCAGTCACAAAAATATACTTTCAGGACTGACTAACAATGAAATATCGGTTGAATTACTGCATTATAAAAGATGGTGTTGCCGTGGTAACAGGAGTGATACTAATGTCCCAGTTGAAACCATTGTGCAACAAAATGAATTTAAAACTCTTGTTGGCATATTAACAATAAAATAGAAAAAAAATGTGATTATAAAATGACACTTAAAAAAACAGCAGTGAACAATTTTTCAGTTATTTTGCTGCAAGGATGTTATTGATTCTAAATGTGTTTTTCCACAAGCAGGTCACATATTCATTACAATTATAATATCCTTCTCTACTTTTCCTTTCGGCTTTTCCCTTCAGAACAAGCAACTCGATGAAAGTAATAAAGATGAGCAACATTCAATAAAAGTGAAACGACCATTTGATATCATAAAAAAATAAAATATGAAATACAATGTAGTAGGGCGACCCACATGAGGATCAAACAGTCCGGAAGATGAATGAATGAATGAATGAATGAATGAATGAATGAATGAATATAATGTTGTGAAGTATTTAGTAATATTCAATAATTCCAAATAAATTGCAACACATGGCCAAATCTGGCTTGTGCAAGCTTTTGAGGTCAAACATAAAAAACTCAACACATTTCGAAAACCTGGTGTCATCATAAAAAAAAAAAAAAAAAAAAAAAAAAAAAAAACATGTAAGTCATGTAAAGGTAATGTGATGTCATATTAATGGCATAAAATGACTTATGATTGTAACAATAAACTGGAAAACATTCTGTAACAATACATGAAAAAATAAATACATAAAAATAAAAAAAGTTAAATTATGTGATTTCAGTGACAATGACATAATGCTTTTAAATAATTGTCTGGGGTGTAAATGTTCAATAGTGGACTAAAATCTATGACTACATGCCATTAAATTAAATCTAAACATGCTATAAAAAATAAAAAGCAATCAACCTTCAACAAGAAACGGAGAAAAGAGCGTACCTGGCGTCGAGGAATCGTGAGCGCAGGATCATGACGGCCTCGCAGGTGCTCTGCTTGAGCTGCATCTGAATGGAGCTGAACTTGCGGTGAATGATGCTGACCATGCGCTCGATCTCTTTCGGCGAAATGGGTCGCGTCCGAGACTGCTCCCGCAACAGGTTCATCACGTGGGTGGTGAACTCGTTGCACGCCTGGAATCACAAAATGGCCAAACATTGGGACTAAAATCGGGACATCTGCCTTTCGGCCAGCAAGAAATGCGAATGTTTGTGCTTTGTTTTTTTTTCTCATGTCGCATGGACATAATGTCCTGTTTGAATGCAATAAAAAATACATCCGGTATGTTCCGGTGTATAAGGTGCACCGGACTATAATGCGCACCCCCAATGGATGGTGAGAATGAGACAGGCCCGCAGCCATGAAGCAAGACCATGAATAATCCGCTGCAAGGTACCAAATCCAAACTTCAAACGTTTTCAACATTTAAGGCGCACCTTTAATGAATGACGTCTTTCAAAAAGTTTTCCAAATATAAGGCACACCCACATTATAAGGTGCTACAATAGAGGCTGTATAGACTTTTTATATATCCCAGCATGGACCACACACAACTTCTTCTACAGGGGGAAATGGAGTCGGTGTCTACGGACAGTAGTTGCGAGACCTGTTGTGGCTCAATATTACTTCACATATAAGGCGCACTTGCGTAAAGGCACATGGTTATCTTTTCAAATCGAGGCTTTTGGGTGCACCGTGTACACCAGAAATTCCATCTATCCATTCATTTTCCGTACTGCTTTATCCTCATTAGGATCGCTGCTGGAGCCTATCCCAGCAGTCTTCGGGCACGAGGTGGGAGACACCCTGAATTGGTTGCCAGCCAACCGCAGGGAATACAGAGGCAAACAACCATTCACTCACACTCACACATAGAGACAATTTAGAGTGTTCAATTAGCCTGCCATGCATGTTTTTGGAATGTGGGAGCAAACCAGAGAACCCAGAGAAAACCCGTGCAGGCCCAGGGAGAACATGCAAACCTCACACAGGGAGGCCTGGTCTTGAACTCACAACCTCTGCACTGTGAAGACGACGTGCTAACCACTCGACTACCGGGCTGCCACACCGTAAAATATGTTTTTTTTTATTTTGTATTGTATACAAATGGGACATTATCTCCATGTGGCATGACAAAAAATGCATATCCAGTTGGCTGCAGGTTGAAAAGTACGACGTGAAAAAAAAAAAAAAAAAGGATGATCCAGTGGCAGGCCGTGCATGTCAACCCTAGACGTTCAGTAGCCAGGAAATAACTTGGGCCTTGAAGAAACTTAAGAAATACTTTCATCAAACTGTTGAAAATGTTCCTATGAATGTGTGGATTCATGATTACCTCATAACATTGCAATATTATTTGATATTTTTGCTAGCTGTCTAACCTTTCATAATGATGTGCATTTATTCTTGAAAAGTCTGTCTTGAAAATGGCTTTAACCAACCAAAATCCATTTTTCTCCTTCAGCCATTGTGGGTTGACAAACCACTATTAAATCAACTACAGTGTGCTAGCTCTGGCCAGTATGCTCTTATTACTAGCGGCTAGTGATACTATGATTAGCTAGTGACTACCCAATAATAGTTTGCGAAAACTCTGACGTTTCCAGCGACTTCCAGAAGGCCATGCGTTGCCAACTCAAACTCTGATTGGTTAAAGCAACAGATTCATCAACATTGATTTTTATGCTTCAGGGCCTGCGGAACTGATTGTGAAGGCGAAGACACCCAGGTAGATTTGTGACCCTGGTAACAAATGATGGCTGAAATGTGTTTAGTTAAATGCTTAAATACGAAAACACACGCCCGGAAGCAGCAGAGCAGGGGAAAAGCAATGAAAGGAATCTGAAAGACAATTTGGAATGATTTAATAAGAATTCATGAACAAAATATGTTGTTGTTTTCCTTTCGGCTTTTCCCTTCAAGGGGTCGCCACAGCAAATCAGTGTCCTCCATCTTTAGAGGTTTGATCCGCATGTTTGTTTTGGAGAAAGTATAATATTCAATAATATCAGATATTTTAAGCCAGCAAAGAAGGTCTTGCAGGCCCTGACGGCACACCGCTGGGGTGATCACACACTTTTTAAAAAACATCGACTACATTTGGTGGCCAATCAGTCGGAGCAACACTAAATTGGCAAGCTGTTTTGTTCAAGCAACTGTTCCATAAAACGTCCTTAAGTGCTCACATTGTTCGAAATGAGGCCCCTCGACCCCTTGGTGCCAAAACACAGTTTTAAAATAATCCTTCAGGCTGCAATGAAACTCCAACATCCTTGAGAGAGGTAAGAACACCCTCTATTCAATCAGCTGTGATGCATGACGGCAAACAAAGGTGGCGCTGGGAGTTGTACAGCGGCGATGTGCTGGTGTGCTTGTGAGTACAACAACAAAAAATGACGTCTTTGAGACAAGTGAAGGGAAACGTAAGACGACAGCAGGCGTTCAGCGACGTGTGCGTTCAAGGGGTTTAAAAGTGGGTCTCTCCATTCTCTGTGCTGCTTGTTCCCTCCCTGTCTGAATCAGTCACCGCGTGAGACTGCGAGGTGTCTGCTGCTTGTCAACACCGGGGTTACGTCAGTCAAAGTGACGCACCGAGCATTCGTTTTGCTCACACGCGCACGTACATGCCCCGTACAGCTCAGTCATACGTGTGCGTGGCGGCTCTGGATTGCTGAGGTGTATATTGACTTTGACGGGTCGGCTATGACTTGCCGTCCGCTGGAGAAGATGACAAAGCCGCAACCGGCGCTTTGACTTCCCAGGAAGTGATGCAACATTCGAGTCTTTGGAGAAGAACGGCACTGCGACTCATGTAACAGCTGGCCGCAGTCCACGCTTGACGCGAACCTCCCTTGACTTTGAGTTTGAAATCTTTCATTTTTTTCTGTTCAAAGTCAGAAAAGGTCAGAGAATCGGATTTCTGCGACATATGATTGGTGGTGAAGGGGCAAGTTAACTCACACTTTTCAATTCCCAAATAAATTCGCGAATGGCAGCAAACGATATTATTTTTTTTTTTAAATTTGGATAAAACATGCCCATTTCAGACAAATGTTTATTTATTAATATACAGTATTTCTTTTACATTCTTTTGTATTAATAAATTAAAGGAAGCCCCGTAGTGGTTAGCAAGCCGACTTCACAGTGCAGAGGTTGTGTGTTCAAATCCGGGTCCGGCCTCCCTGTGTGGAGTTTGCATGTTCTCCCCGGGCCCACGTGGGTTTTCTCCAGGTCCTCCGATTTCTTCCCACATTCCAAAAACATGCATGGCACGCTGCTCGAACACTTAAAATTGTCCTTAGGTGTGAGCATAAATAGTTGGTTGTGCATGTGTGCCCTGCTATTTGCTGGCAATTGGTTTTGGGTGTCCACCGCCAACTGCCTGAAGATGGCTGGGATAGGCTTTAACAGTCCCCGCGACCCGGATGAGGATAGAGCGGCCTATACAATAGATGGATGGATACAGTGGCTGAGCCTCTCCAGTCCTCGAAGACCCACTATCCTGCATGCTTTAGATCATCCCCTCCTCCAAAACGCACTTGATTCAAACGATCAAGATCCGTATCAGGTGTCTGCAGAGCTTACCTATCAGACCAATCACTTACTACAACAAACATCCATCCATCCATCCATCCATCCATCTTCTGCCGCTTATCCGGGGTCGGGTCGCGGGGGCAGCAGCTTCAGTAGGGAAGCCCAGACTTCCCTCTCCCCAGCCACTTCTTCCAGCTCGTCCTGGCGGATCCCGAGGCGTTCCCATGCCAGCTGGGAGACATAGTCTCTCCAGCGTGTTCTGGGTCGTCTCCGGGGTCTCCTGCCAGTGGGGCATGCCCGGAACACCTCACGAGGGAGACGTCCCGGGGGCATCCTAATCAGATGCCCGAGCCACCTCATCTGGCTCCTCTCGATGTGGAGGAGAAGCGGCTCGACTTTGAGCCCCTCCCGGATGACCGAGCTTCTCACCTTATCTCTAAGGGAGAGCCCGGACACCCGACGGAGAAAGCTCATTTCGGCCTCTTGCATCCGGGATCTCGTTCTTTCGGACACAACCCATAGCTCGTGACCATAGATGAGGCTTGGGACATAGATCGACCGGTAGATTGAGAGATTTGCTTTTTGGCTCAGCTCCTTCTTCACCACGACAGATCGGTACAAAGTCCGCATCACGGCAGACGCCGCACCGATCCGCCTGTCGACCTCTCGATCCCTTCACCCTCACTCGTGAACAAGACACCCAGATACTTAAACTCCTCCACTTGAGGCAAAATCTCCTCCCCGACCCGGAGAGGGCACTCCACCCTTTTCCGACTGAGAACCATTATCTCAGATTTGGAGGTGCTGATTCTCATCCCAGCCGCTTCACATTCGGCTGCGAAACGCTCCAGCGAGAGTTGGAGAGCTCCACTTGAAGGCCCCAACAGTACAACATCATCTGCAAAAAGCAGAGATGCTATACTGATGCTACCAAAACGGAAACCTTCAACGCTGCGCCTAGAAATTCTGTCCATAAAGGTTATGAACAGAATCGGTGACAAAGGGCAGCCTTGGCGGAGCCCAACCCTCACTGGAAACGATTCCGACTTCCTGCCGGCAATGCGAACCAGACTCTGACATCGGTCATATAGGGACCGAACGGCCCGTATCAGCCGCTCCTGTACCCCATACTCCCGAAGTACCCTCCACAGAACTCCACGAGGGACACGGTCAAACGCTTTCTCCAAGTCCACAAAACACATGTAGAGTGGTTGGGCGAATTCCCATGCGACCTCGAGGACCCTGCTAAGGGTGTAGAGCTGGTCCACTGTTCCGCGGCTGGGACGAAAACCACACTGTTCCTCCTCAATCTGAGGCTCGACTTTCCGACGGACCCGCCCCTCTAGGACCCCTGAATAGACCTTTCCAGGGAGGCTGAGGAGTGTGATCCCTCTGTAGTTGGAACACACCCTCCGGTCCCGCTTTTTAGAAAGGGGGACCACCACCCCGGTCTGCCAATCCAGAGGCACTCTCCCCGATGACCACGCAATGTTGCAGAGGCGTGTCAGCCAGGACAGCCCCACAACATCCAGAGCCTTGCCACCGAGGAGCTTTTTAACCACCTCGGTGACTTCAGTCACAAGGATCGGAGGGCCCACCTCGGAGTCCCCAGACACTGCTTCCTCCAAGGAAGGCGTGTTGGTGGAGTTGAGGAGGTCTTCGAAGTACTCTGTCCACCGGTTCACGACGTCTCGAGTCGAAGTCAGCAGCGCCCCACCCTCACTGTACACAGTGTTAGTGGTGCACTGCTTTCCCCTCCTGAGACGCCGGATGGTGGACCAGAATTTCCTCGAAGCGGTCCGGAAGTCGGCTTCCATGGCCTCACCGAACTCTTCCCATGCCCGTGTTTTTGCCTCGGCGACCACCGAGGCTGCATTCCGCTTGGCTAGTCGATACGTGTCAGCTGTCTCAGGAGTCCCACAGGCTATATAAGCCCGGTAGGACTCCTTCTTCAGCTTTACGGCATCCCTTATTACTGGTGTCCACCAGCGAGTACGGGGATTGCCTCCACGACAGGCACCAACCACCTTACGGCCGCAACTCTGATTTGCCGCCTTAGCAAGGGAGGTACGGAACATGGTCCATTCGGACTCAATGTCCCCCACCTCCCCCGGGACATGTGTATAGTTCTGCCGGAGGTGGGAGTTGAAACTCCTTCTGACAGGGGATTCTGCCAGACGTTCCCAACAAACCCTCACAACACGTTTGGGTCTTTCAGGTCGGACTGGCATCTTCCCCCAACAACGGAGTCTACTCACCACCAGGTGGTGATCAGTTGACAGCTCCGCCCCTCTCTTCACTCGAGTGTCCAAAACATGAGGCCGCAAATCCGATGATACAACTATAAAGTCAATCATCGAACTGCGACCAAGGGTGTCCTGGTGCCACGTGCACATATGGATACCCTTATGTTTGAATAAAGTGTTTGTTATAGACAATCCGTGTTGAGCACAGAAGTCTAATAACAAGACACCACTCCTGTTCTGATCGGGGGGGCCATTCCTCCCAATCACGCCCTTCCAGGTCCCACTGTCATTGCCCACATGAGCATTGAAATCGCCCAGCAGAACAAGGGAGTCCCCAGGGGGAGCGCTCTCCAGCACACCCCCTAAGGTCTCCAAAAAGGATGGGTACACTGAACTGCTGTTTGGTGCATATGCACAGACAACAGTCAGAACCCATCCCCCCACCTGAAGGCGGAGGGAAGCAACCCTTTCGTCTACTGGGGTGAATCCCAATGTACAGGCGGCGAGTCGGGGGGCAATAAGTATGCCGACACCTGCTCTACGCCTCTCACCGTGGGCAACTCCAGAGTGGAAGAGAGTCCAACCCCTCTCGAGAGGGCTGGTACCGGAACCCAGGCTGTGTGTGGAGGCAAGCCCAACTATGTCTCGTCGGAACTTTTCAACCTCGTGCACCAGCTCAGGCTCCTTCCCTGTAAGAGAGGTGACATTCCACGTCCCCAGAGCTAGCTTCTGCAGTCGAGGGTCGGACCACCAGGGTCCCCGCCTTTGGCTGCTGCCCAGCTCACATTGCACCCGACCCCTCTGGCCCCTCCCATGGGTGGTGAGCCCTTGAGAAGGGGGACCCACGTTTCCTCTTCGGGCTGAGCCCGACCGGGCCCCATGGGTGTAGGCCCGGCCACCAGGCGCTCGCCAACGAGCCCAATCTCCAGTCCTGGCTCCAGAGAGAGGCCCCGGTGACCCGCGTCCGGGCAAGGGAAAACTGAATCCATTTCTCTTTTTCATCATATGGGGTCTTCTGAGTCGTACTTTGTCTGGTCCCTCACCCAGGACCTGTTTGCCATGGGTGACCCTACCAGGGGCATGAAGCCCCAGACAACCTAGCTCCTAGGATCATTGGGACACACAAACCCCTCCACCACGGTAAGGTGACGACTCATGGAGGGGTACAACAAACATTTCATTCCCAAAACAGTGTGTATACTGTACTATAAAATAGTCCTAATCCTACAGATTAATCTTTGCACCCACAGATTAATCTTTGTGAGGCAAGGCAGCTTTATTTAAATATTAATGCAATTCATACATCAGGGAACTTCATTTGCCTCACATACACTAGTACGAAAACTACTTTAAAAGGAAACAAGGGTGAAATCTAACATTTAAAAGTAAACAAGTTTAAAATGTAAAAAAATCAGAGATACAGACATTTAAAAACCAATACCATAAATGTAAAAAGCGGAGTAGTTTTTTTGGCGGGGGGAAATTAGATTCTCAAAATGTGTGAAAAGGCCATAATCATATTACCTATAATTATATTACTATGTTAGAGGAGGGTAGGGGTAATCAATTTTTTTGAACCCAGAGAAATGTATTGAGTTATAGGACTACATAAACATTCAATACAGCGTTAGAAACCTTAGACTCTTTTCTTTCAGCAGCAAAGCTAAGTCCTAAATGATGTGGGTCTGGAGTTATATGAGCTTGAAATGAGGGTGGCTGTCCAAAATGCAATGCAATACATACATATTGGTTTATATAACGCTGGGAAACCAGCTGAAGTTGGAACCAAGTGCTAAGATGGAAAAAAAGGAAATGCTGCCACCTAGTGGATAGGGAAAAAAGCATTGCCAGCTCTTGGCCATGGTCAGCCCTTTATCGGCACCCCAAGCATGAAAAAAAAACCAAAACCACACACATTCGGGAATGGCGCTCTACGTCATATTTTCAATTCCCGAATAAATTCGTAAATGGCAGTGAATAAATAAAAGCCTTTGAGGCTAACTTGAAAACTGTCTGCATCTTACTTTGTTTGTGTGCAGCATAAAGCTAAATCCTTAAGCACCATGCTTTGAACTTTGGGCTCCAAATGAGTGGAGTCTGCACATCTTTCTATTCCATCAGCATCTCTTTAATGTATTCAGAACAGAATTCACGCAATGGTTGCAAAATTTAAAATCTATTGTACAGTTGACCAATGCCAGGAAAAAAAAGTACAGTAAAGTCTTGTTATATCGATATTCAAGGGAGTCCGAAAAAATATCGATATAACCGGGACTATCGATATATCCGACCCTGTTTGCATGTAATTTTCTCTGTGCGTGCATAGAAATAGTATCGATATAACCGGGACTATCGATATATCCGATATCGATATAACGAGACTTTACTGTATTTCAGACTGGAGTCATATGTTCTAGTAACTTGGTCTTGGGAAGTTGCACGATAGTACAATGGAGGAGAAAGAAGCCTCGCATTTGTCAACACGTGTGTCCATTTTTTCTTCATTGTGGGGGGAGTTCTCTCACATCTGATTTAAGTTGTGAAGATTTACTATGTCTAGAGTCAATTTGTGATCCAGCCCTCGCACCATCATGTCAGTAGATGGCGCAGGTGTGTGTACCGATGTGGAAACTGATCTTATATTCGCCTCTTGAAAAGGTCAGCTGGCTGACGCTCTGCTAGAATAGGTCAGGGGCAGCTGACCTCTGACCTGTGCCTTGACACACATTCACAATCGACCGTGGCAGCTACTTTCATCTGTTTCCTGACAATCAAAGCCACACTTCACTGGTTTTCATTTTGGCTGGTAGGATGAGGAGCAGTTCAAGTCATTGACGTGAAAATCTAGTGATGGCCAGTTTTAGTGCCATCGGGATGAAACCGTTAGAAAACTTTACAACACCACGAATACTAGAGCTATAAATTTGTAATTAATTCACTCCCAGACATGCAAAAATGTGTCCACTCCAGCGCCAGGGTTTTTGTCATTTTCACTCAAATTATCGAAAACAATGAAAAAATCGAACTACATAAACATTCAATGCAGCTTAAGCAACTTTAGACTCTCTTCTTTGATCAGAAATAAAGAGTTAATTCCTAAATTATATAGGTATGAAGTGATACGAGGTGATAGTGGGAAATGGCAAATGCTGCCCCCTCATGGGATGGAAAAATAACTTCAGGAATGGCAGTGAATGAGTTAATGGTGACAATTGAGCAATGCCGACTTGACTTTATAATTAAAATTATATTTGGTTCGATTTTCACTCACATCAATCAAAATGTATTTTTCGATTCAAATCGGTTTGCTGCGATCGGCTCGCAACTAGTTCAGGTTGTCCCCTGCCTAATGCAAAAAGACAGTTGGGATAGACTCCAGCAAACCGAGTGAGGAAAAAGTGGTTTGGAAAATGAATGAATAAATGAAATCAGTTTGCATGACATCCTTAATGAACGAAATTTCGATTGGTCTCAATGGAGAAAATTGAATCACTAAATTCAGTCAATTGTAAAATAATTGAGCAAACTCAAGTCAACCGCCCACTGTAAACCGACAATTTGGATGTCGAAAATGCCCATGTTAAGTATTTGTTTTGGTTACAAGAAATAAGCTTCCGCTCACCAAAGGCTTTGATGTCTGGCCAGAAAAACGGTCCAGCTGGAATCCTCCCAAAAGGAATTAAAGCTAATGAAATAATAAAATGATTCAGCTGATGTGATCGTTTGATTTCCCTGCGGTCGTCTGCGGCTGAGCCAACTAACCGCTAGCTATAATTTCAACGTCATCACCTCTCCTACCTGTTCATACTTCTCCAGCTCCGTGTGGTAAATCTGTCGGATCTGCGTCAGCTTGGCCCGGTAGTCGGAGTGTTCCGCCGAGTTGTCGGCGCCGATGCCCCCTGTGGCGGCGGCCGCCGCCGCCGCAGCTGCCGACCCGCCGCCTTTCTCGGGCCCGGCGACACCCTCGGCCAGCAACATGTTGTCCAGGCGCATCAGCTGAGGATCGGGAGGTTCTTCCTCTTGGGCACCACGAATACTGAGCACTGGGGAGAACACAGCAAGACACCGCAGCGTCAAAACAATGACATCAACTTGACAAATTGTCACTCCGGGTAACGCAAAAAAAAAATCAAGAGAACCTTTTACAATGACTTGGGGAGCATCTTAACCATCTTCCGTGTCAGACTAGCAAACGATCATCCTTAAAATATGGCCATCATTTTAATGGATCAAGTCTGGGACATAAAATGATGCTGCTTCAGACGGGCCGGCAGCTCGGTGAGATCATAAAACCATAATTTCATTGATTCTGACGATCATTTCATGAATTAAAAAACAAAAACAAAAAACAAAGCCTTGCACTTTCATTGCATTCCTTATGCTCTCTTAGTTTCTTCCTGATGGCTTTATTGGCTTGTCGGTAGATATTTAAAAGGCACAAAACCAATTAAACATATTCATGTTATGTTAATGCAAAGACACGTTGCTCAATTTCAGTCTACATATTTTAAATATAGCAGAGCAAACGTTCGAAAGTCAAGAACTTTGATCCCTCAATCATAAAAACAAAAAACAATTGAAAAAGATGATACAATACAATACATCCTAATATATATAGCGCTTTCACAACAGCAGCATAAAGTGGAATACTTTTGAGTACCGTATTTTCTGATGTATAATGCGCACCGGACTATAAGGCGCACCTTCACTGAATGAAAAAATATAATATAGAAATATCTAAAAGTTTTCCAAATATAAGGCACACCACATAAGGTGCTACATTAGAGGCTCGGAATACGCACTACGTCGATCGGGTGAAATGGAGTCAGTGGCTGCTGACAGTAGTTGTGAGCCCTGTTGCGCCTTAATGTTCCTTCACATATAAGGCGCATCTGCATATAAGGTGCAGGGTCATCTTTTGAAGAAAATCAAGCCTTTTTGGTATGCCTTAAATAAGCGGAAAAAAATTGTACATTTAAAAGGCAGTGGGCGGTCTGACACGCAGGATGTTGTCAGGCGAACGCGGCCCTCGGTCTGACGTCTGCTCACACTCGCACCGAGGTGCGAGCGCATTTGAACCTGTCGTCATATGCCCGTGGCTCTTGACCAACACTTGGCCGACGTGATGAGGAGAGCCGAGTACAATCATGCTACAGAAGAGACCGCCGTGATGGATGCACGTGCTTATGTGCCCAACAATGCACAAATTCAACCGGCCGATTATTTCAAACTGCTTAGCGGACAACACACCATGCAACCATCACAACAATAAACATATTGTGAAACAAATCGTCCTCGGATGTTGTAAGTCAAAAGCAGTGGCGGGCTGTGCATGTCATTCCTATGCCTTCAGTAGTGCTACGTCTGAATCACTCCACAGCTGCGAGTGTGGTGTGATTTACTACATGTCCACTAGAGGATGTCGTTGGCCAGGAAATAACTTGAGGCTGGAACAAACTTGAGAAATATAAAGCAGTTCAAATTTTGACTATGCACGCGTGGATTCATGATAACCTCATAAAATTGTAATATTACTGTATTTGCTATTTTTGCTAGCTTTGGAGCTGTCCAACTTTAATCTTCTTTTCCTTTCGGCTTTTCCCTCCAAGGGCTCGCCAAAGCGAATCAGTGTCCTCCATCTTCAGAGGTTTGATTCGAATGTTTGTTTTGGCCAAGCTTTTACGTCGGATGCCCTACCTGACACAACCCTTTGTATTTATCCGGGCTTGGGACCGGCAAAATAACACTTATGTGCCCTTGTGGCTACAGAACAAGCAACTCGCTCAGTAAAAGGCTCCCAAGCACAAAATGGTCACAATTTTATAAATAGCTAAATCAAGCCTTTGTCCTCCCTTGACTGGGAGGGGGGGAGTGAACACTAACAGCAATTATGTGTACTATGGCTCCATATGCATCCGTCATGATGCTCTCCAACCTTAATGATGTTTATCTATTATTGAAAAGTCCATCTTGAAAATGGCTTTAACAGTAAATCTGCAACCAAATCCATTTCTTCTCCTCCGTCAGCCACTGTGGGTTGACAAAACCGCTATTAAATCAACACAAAAATATATTTGCTTATGCAGCTCACTACAGATACAGTGTGTTAGCTCTGGCCAGTATGCTTTTGTCACTAGTGGTTAGTGATACTATGATTGGCTAGTGACTAGCCAACCATATTTTGCGAAAACTGACGTTTCCAGCAGTTGCAAGCGGACCTTGGGTGGCCAACTCGAACTCTGATTGGTTAAAGCAACACATTCATCGACAAAGATTTTAATGCTCCATAACTGATTGTGAAGGCGCCCAGGTAGATTTTTAACCCTGGTAACAAATGATGGCCGAAATGAGATTGGTTAAATGCTTAAATACAAAAAACACACCTGGAAGCAGCATAGCAGGTGAAAAGCAATGAAAGAAATCTGAAAGACAATTTGGAATTAGTTGTACTAAGTTCATCCTGTCTACTTGATATCTAATTTAAACCATGTTCTCTTCTTACAGACAGTGTAAACATGTCAGGTATTTGAACTCCTACAATACACTGTCTGTAAGAAAAGAATCTGGTTTAAATTACAATTTGGAATTATTTAATCATAATTCATGGACATAATGTGAATATAATTCACATTAGTCTGTGATTCAGATATTTTTAGGCTAGCAGAGAAGGACTTGTCGGCCCTGACGGTCCCCCACTGGTCAAAAGTGACAAAGCTTGTTTGCATTGGCTGTCATGTGACAAGGTGGCGAGAGCCATTTATTGTCCTGCCTCTTGCCGCCACCAGAAGGCTCCCTCAGTAAAGGAGCCGCTCAAGCTGTCTTCCTGCTAAGGTGCCGAAAAGGGAAAAGGCGACCAGGTGCCCCCCTCCGTTATATCCGCTCGTCTTCAAGGACAAAGACAAAGCTGGCGTCGCTTGTCCGCTTTCAAGCCGTTGTGTTTTGCGCCGGACAATGCGATATAATGAGCAGCACATCCCGAATCAGAACGGCGCAGGTAAATTGTATTGTTCTCCCGCCGTGTCCACTCACAGCGGCGGTTCTTTTGTAATGACCAATGTAAGCCGGAGCCGCCCTGTGACCTTTGTGGCGAGGGGGGCCAGATGGAGAGCTCGTCTGCCCCCTTTTCTTCTTCTACCCAGATTTTTTCCCCCTCTTCGCCTTCCTTCTCTTTTTCTCCTCAAGCAATATCATCATCCATTCGCATCAGCTCCAACACGTGAGCAAGCTCGACTCGAGAGGCAAATGTCAATGGCCATCAGACGGCTGGAAAAGGTCAGGAGTTCACATGGGCGGAGGCGCACACACACGCAAGGGTGTGCGCTATATATATATATATATATATATATATATATATATATATATATATATATATATATATATATATATATATATATATATATATATATATATATATATATAAACACACACACACACACACACACACAGTAAAGCCTCGTTATATCGATATCGGATATATCGATAGTCCCGGTTATATCGATACTATTTCTATGCACGCATGGAGAAAATTACATGCAAACAGGGTCGGATATATCGATAGTCCCGGTTATATTGATATTTTTCGGACTCCCTTGAATATCGATATAACGAGACTTTACTGTATATATATATATAGATATAGATATGTGTGTGTGTGTGTGTGTGTGTGTGTGCGCGTGTGTTTGTGCGCGTGTGTTTGTGCTGGCAAACATTTTTCCATGTGAATCACACCAGCGGCAGGAAACGCTCGCCAATTGGATGCTGACAAAATAGCGGCACATCCCGACCAGAGGGGAGGAAGGGGGTGTGGGGGGGTCTAATGAGCCCGAGAGTGATTTATTTATTCCCTGCCTTCCGACTCCCAGAGTGCACAGCTAAAAGCATGAAATGGATTAAATAAATACAATTAATAAGGGGGAATCAAACAATCCACTGCGCTGCGTCTAATTACCCCGGCTCAGGCCATCAGCTTTATTTATTTCCGTTGGCTAATAGCGAAGGAATCGATAAGGCCTTAATGCCAGTCAGAGTGCGTTTGGTGAACTCTGCAAACGCCGTGCGACATTAACATAATCACCTGATACAAGCACAAGTGGCCCGGTCCAATACATCACATGCGGGCGCTTGCATAATAGCGCAGAGAGCCTTTTATTGTGCCGCACCAAACCGCCTTTATTTCATAGGCCGTCGCAGATTAGTATCTATAAAAGGAAGATGGCCATCATCTCATCTTGATCATTACCGACAGACTTAATTGAACAATGAGAGGACACGTTCCTCGCTTTCTCCCACCCACCTCCCCCTCTTCCTCCTTGTCTCATCTTTGCTCTTGTATAATACCACCCCCACTATCCTCCTCCACCCCCTCCCCGCTTTCCCTTCCCAGTATGCAATGTGTGGCAGGGTTTCCACCCTCCCAAAAAGGCAACACATTAAAAATGAATAAGCGTCATAAACAATCCTCCAGCCGTATGCAAGAATAATGAATGGAATTCTACAAATAAGCTTTTGTTTTGCTTATTGACAAAACTAATTTCTGCTGCTTTCCTCCCTTAAGAGCTGGCTGGCATCCACCGCCGCACTGCCTGCTGTGTGCAGACAACGGGAGCGTAAATAAACAGGCCGATTAAGCCACCCACATAGGGAAGCATCAAGGTACTCGGGCGCACACACACACACACACACACACACACACACACACACACACACACACACACACACACACACACACACACACACACACACACACACACACACACACACACACACACACACACACACACGCACGCACACACACACACACACACACACACACACACACACACACACACACACACATACACACACACACACACACACACACGCACACACACGCACGCACGCACACACGCGCGCGCACACACACACACACACACGCAACCACACAAACACACGAAAACACACATTGGCCAGCAACCCTGGTGCAGCCGCCTCCACGCGAGCGCCTTTGAATAAAAACATGTTTAATTAACGATATTGAAGCATGGTGTCACAATTAGGAAGATATACGGCCAAATGAGGCATGGGTGTGATGGAGCCTCCTCGTCTCGGACTGGCAGCAGGCAACCGACGCTGGACTGGATCAATTTCCCCATCAATGGAGTACCGCAATATACTCTGCAGCAAACTGGCGCGGGTGCCTTTTGCATCCTTCCTCGTCGCACTCCCTTCCTTCTCACGTGACCCGGCGTTGGCTATACTTTCTATTGATTGTGTGGGCACACGTCATCTAGGGTTTCAGCAGTTAATAAATCAGGCCTGCTCCTGACACAGACACTCTGCAAGTGTGTGTGTGTGTGTGTGCGCGTGCGTGTGTGTGTGTGTGTGTGTGTGTGTGTGTGTGTGTGTGTGTGTGTGTGTGTGTGTGTGTGTGTGCGTGTGTGTGTGTGTGCGTGTGAGTGAGTGTTTGTGTGGGCCTGTCACGGACCAGTCAGCAGGAGTGAAAGCGACAGCCACATGATAATGTAACATCACCACCATTCATCCCTGCCACGCAGCATTTTCAGACAAAACAACAACCTAGGAACCTGGAGAAGGAAGGGAGGGTTGTGTGGGGAGGTGGTGGTGGGCGGGGATAGGAGTGTGTGATTTACAGCAGACATGACAAGTATCACTAATACAAGTCCTCGCCTCCATGCTCCACCGGGGAGTTCAGCATCAGCTCATCTGCATTTGCTACAAGCACGCGCCACCGCGTCATTCCTCAAAGTGACCCACGCTGGAACCAAACTCGGCTCAGATAAGGTCGGCTATTATCATTTGTGACGGCACAGTGACGTTTGGATATGTGCACCTTCTTGTCTGTACGAGAGTGTCAAACAAAACAAATAGAAACTATTCTGTGTGTGTATTTTAGCCTTTCATGGACAGCGGTTGCCAACAGTGGACAGCTTAGCATGTTATGATCGGTGCATGAAAAGGTTAACTCAGGTCACAGCTTCAGACGCACACTCAGATCCATGGCAAAAGTTTAACAATGATGATAACAGTTTTCATTGAGACATTCCAAAAGGCATTAACCTACTTCCTATCAAGGTGAAACATGGTGGTGGACCCCAAAAAAGCAGGCAGGAAGGAGGAGCACGGGTGTAATTGACAAATGTTACAAAATAAAGTAAGCAGGAACAAAATCTAAAAATAACAAAGTCATGAGAACAAAAAAATCGAAAGTAGCAAACAAAACCATGACTAAAACATGACAAGACGTACCAAACCTGACTGGGTGAAACAAACAATGACTCGACACTGAATGGTCTTGCCGGTAGTCCATTTAACTGCCACTGATTAAAATGACAAACACCTGTGCAGTTGCAAGTGGGGCCCTGTACCGCCTGTTGGTTGCGAAGCGAAACGTGACACTTCCAAAGATTGCAAAATGAATATGCAAAACATTAAATACTTATTTTCCGTTTACATGTTTCTGCTGATTTTAATTGCAGAGCCATTACCAAAGGAGCAGCAACCCTCAAAAAAAAAATCTTCACCCAAACTCGCCTGCAATGTTTTGAAAATGCAACCCAGTAGAGGCCGGGATGTAGATTTGTGGTATCTGTCAATGGACTCCGGGGAGTGTCTCGTGGCCCAAAATGTTCCCTCCATCACCAGGTAATGGAAAACTGTACAGGCTCAGTACACAAGGGCACCGTCATAAAGTCGCTCTAAAACAGCTTTATGTTTTATCAGCCATCTCGAGTATCATGTGCAGAAAGGGAGTGTTGTATCTGACACTGGGCGGGCACGGCGGTTGTGTGGGGATGGGGGGAGCTCCAAGGACGAGGAAAAACGCTAAAGAAACGCTTTAGGGACAAGAAGCGGTTGGGGGGGCGGTGGGTGGTAACGGGTTGGGGGGTTGAGGAGGAGGGCATGGTGTAGGCAAGGAAGGGAGAGAGAGACAGAAAGAGAGATGGAGGGAGAATGAAAGGCGAAAAATAGAAATGGAATAGGAAAGCGAGGTGTCAATTAAAAAAATGAACCCCAGTGCATTTGGGAGGTGACAGCTGGTGGGAGACGAGCTGACAGGCGTCACATTAGGCGGATTTGGTGGCCGCTCCTCTTATCCCCTCCTTTTTATTTTTTTGTTCCCCATCGCCCCCCCCCCCCCCCCCCATTCGCTTCCCTCTTGCCGGCTTTCTCCGCCGATGATGGGTACTTTTGCATGCGTCTGCGAGCGAGGCAAGAACTCAGCTTGGTATTTTTCAGAACAAGTTCCCCCTGCAGCTACTCCTAATAACGGTAATTATCGTCAGCATCCCGGGCCTAAGCAGGCCAGTTTGAGGCCCAAGGGCCTGGCCTGATAATGAGGAAGACAGTGCCAGAGGAGAAGACCATTCGGAACACCGCCTTGCCACCATAGCACTGCACTCCAATTTACGCTGAAAGAAAAAAAACTTCATTAAAATAATTCATTGTTACACCAGTCGATATCGTAGCCCCCGAGTGTCAGTCTTTCTCAAGGTGTGTGGAAATAAAGATCTCTGAGTCTGCGCTGGATGAAGTCCCTGGGGTGGCATTGAAAGCCAGGGATGAGAAAATCACAAGTTGGTGTCGATCAAGACACGTCTGTGGAGCAGGCGCAGTAAAGTCCGGCTCACTCATCTGACTCCGTCTTGATCGAGCATAACTTGGAACGATACCTGGACAGTGCATTTCGTATACACTAAAAAGTAGACAATAACTCAAAAGCCAATACTTGCCTGAGACCGGCACTCACTAAAGCTATTAGGAGCGTCAGAAGACAGAAGATATGGTAAAAGGGTCTTGGAAATACACCTTGAGATTTTGGTCACAGTCTAGTTTCATCCTGAGATTTTACAAAGATTAAATTTTGCAGGGTGGCTATATACTAGACTCCAACTAGATTCTTTCGGATTGTGATGCAAAGAATAATCAATAGGACGGGAGCACATTGTGACTACAGTAAAACTCCTTTGAGACCAATAATAAAAATCCACCTTAAAAACAATGAGATGGTTGAAGAGTCATAAAGAGCATCCTCGCAGTAGTTAACATTTCTTTTAAACATTTTTGACAGGCAAAAACACAGTCACCAAAATCTCATTCACAACATGGTGGGAGTGTGGTAACAAGTGACTTGGAGGCATGTGTTGTTTGGCCTTTTTCTTATTATACACGGATGAAGATGAAGAATAGCAGATCAGTGCTGATCTTGATCTGAAATCCAGATTCTGGCCAGTCCACGACCAAAAGAAGACCGAAACATTTGGGAGTCAAATCCAAGACAAGAACACGGCTTTCAAAATGTGCTCTCAAGTCCGGTTTTGAGACTAAGACTGGACTTGGGTGTAGAAACACTGCTGAACATTCGCAAGTGTATTACCAAAATCCATCTATCCATCCATTTCACAATCTGATTTATCCTCAGAAAAGGCCCGCGGGGTGCTGGAGCCTATCCAAATTGTCTTCGGGGAGTAAGTGGGGGACACCTTCAACTGTTTACCAGCCAATTGCAGGGCACACAGAGATGTACAATCATCCACGCTTACACTCACACTACCTCAGGACAATTTGGAGAGTTCAATTAGTGTACCACGCATGTTTTGGAACGTGGGAGGAACCATAGGACCCAGAGAAAACCCACACACGCCTAGGGAGAACATGCCAACTCCACAATTGTATTTTAAATATTTTATTTAAAGGACAACCGACACCATTTTTTTGTTTCGTAACTGACATCAGAAAAACGTTTTATAGCATCTAAAATACCCAAAACATGCAGGCTGATAGTTTAGTCAAATGCAAAACACCAATAAAAATGACTTAGTGTCCAAAATCTGCCACAAATCAGCTCGAAATGGAATTTTCAGAAAGTGCCGCCCCCAGTTCGTGACATCACGCCAAGTCAAGACGTCTTGCCTTGCTCAAGAAACAAAACAATGGGCTCATGGATTCAGTGAATATGATTCGGAGAAGATGCTTTCTTGTTACTCATCCAGTTATGAATATGATCCAAACAGTTCTGCAGAGGAAAGCATAAATGTTCGCAATTGATTAAAGGAGTCTTGCAATATCAATTCGAGCCGTCAATGACAGCAATGTAGTGTCCCAGAAAATGCAAAAGATGGCGCCCAGCCCTGTGTCAGTGAGTATCAAAGAGTTGTCTCGGTGTAACATACAACGATTCACCATCGCGTTATTTATGTGTTTTCCTTCTCATTTCGCCATCAACACGGATCAACACGAAGTTTTCAGACTAAACAAAGTACCGCAAAATGCATTGTGTGTCGTTTTCTCGGTCAAGGGCGTTCCAAATGAGATCACGTAGAGGATAATCATCAACTCGAAAACAAGACTTCCTAAATATTCAGTGCGAGTCTTAAAATGTAAAATATAGCTATAGGCGGTGGAATCTTTGTAAAATACGCTCAGTAGAAGTCATTTGAAGTGATTTTATAAATTATGCCTTGTCCGGAGGCGTCGGTTGTCCTTTAATATTTACAATATTCTTTGCAAGATAAATAAAGTATCTTACATTGTTGAAAAGAAAGTGGGATTTAAATCAAAAATCATGCGACTACAATTCTGGAAGGCATTCAGAAACCTTATATCTGGCAACCCGATTAAATATATTATCTGTAATTTTTTTGACTCCTGGTAAGATTTACAGTGAAAAAAAATCCCACTTGCTTCTCATTGGCCGTCTACCAACAGGCTGCCAAGGGGAATTGTCTCGATCGAGTTTGGTGATGCGCCAGCAGCCGATGATCACATAAAGAAATGTGTGACGGAATGATGTCAGCTTGACGTGGAAAAGAAAGGACAAAAAATGGAAGTAAAGCATTCATACCAATCTGAAGACCAGGAGTAACAAAACTTTTTTTTAAATAAAACTTCACTTTGGTTCAAACTTTGCCATTGCTACTTTTTTTGCAGCGGCAAATGAACACAATCATGACTGCAAAAGAAAATGAGCATGATTTATTAATTGGAGTTGATTTGTCTCGCATCAACATAACATCAAATCAAATGGCATCAGGCACACGGTTGCTGAAACGGAGCGTTTATTGACAGATGGCGAGGCGTTGCAAGTCGGCGACGGTGGCGGTCCTGCCCTACAAGCGTCCCCCGTGGGCCGGGAGGCAACGCAAAACAAGCGGCCCGGTAACATAAGCCTCCTCACGCCTGTGTTTCTGAGCATGGCACATTTCATAAGGCTCCGCTCTTTGACTGGTGATGAGTTTATGCGAAGGTAATTAACAGTAATTAATCCTTAATTACAGCAATTAGCACAGTCGCAGTAAATTAAGCCACATCTGGAGGCATGGCACTGAGCAAGGGTGGAAACGTTTTTGACAATGGGGGGAGAGACTGATGTTCTTGTTCCGCTCTGCCTGGTGGGCCCGGGTCACCACCTGGGTGCCATGGTGAGCCTCCTCAACTGTGGCGGGGGATATGTCGCAGAGCCCAAGGTTCCTTTCTGAACATCTGAGGGAGAAAGCCTCCCTCCAGCTAGCGTGCAAGGACGGCCGCCATATGGCCGCCGCGACACGACATCGCTTCTGGTTCTGCGGGGTTTTGCTCGGCTTCGCTCGACAACTTGCAACACGCGTTCGCTGACAGGTAGGGAGTAGGAGGGTGGAGTGGGGGGGACCTCCTGGCTGGCTTTCAAACTCGCCTTGCGGGAAGCACCAAAGTGGGAACGCTGCTCAATGAGGGAAAAGACATAAAATGGCGATCTGGACAAATTTGCACAAATATCCGGAGATGGGAATCTTCATTAATGAAGATATGAATCAAGGGTTTTTTGAGGCTCCTGTATTCTTAATCTTCTACTTTGACTGCTCATACACAAATTCTATTTGTCAAAGTCAGCTTTATTGTCAAATATGCTAATATGCATGACATACAGCACAGATGAAATTAATGTCCTCTCGGACCCAGCGTGCAAGACATGCAAGGCACTTATAACGTGGCTAAAAAAGACATACAATTGACAACAGACAATACATGTAATTTCTGTATGTAAAGTGAGGTAGTGTCGTATGGAAAGTGAGGCAGTGACGTATGTAAAGTGAGGTTGTGACATATGTAAAGTGAGGAAGTGACGTATATGAAGTGACGTATATAAAGTGACGTAATGTAGTAATGCAAAAACGAACAACAAGAAAGGGTTGAAGTGAGATCTTGCAGAAAAAATGAGAAAGAAGAAAAAATAGAGTTCAGGGTGATCGTACAGCATGTAGCGTGTACTCAGAGTTCGGTGAGTGTGGCAGTGGGAAGGGGCAGGCTGGGCAGGGCTGGGAGGGAGTTGAGGCTCCGGACTGCCTGGTGGCAGAAACTGTCCTTGAGCCTGCTGGTCTTGGCTCGGAGACTCTGCAGTCTCCGACCCGATGGCAGCAGGCTGAAGAGGCTGTGGGAGGGGTGGGTGGGATCGCCAGCGATCCGGATGGCTCTGCGGGTGAGGCGGGTGTTGTAGATGTCCTGAAGGGGGGGAGAGAGACACCGATGATCTTCTCAGCTGTCCTCGCGATGCGCTGCAGAGTCTTACGGCAGGACACGGTGCAGGCGCCGTACCACACGGTGATACAGCTGGTCAGGATGCTCTCTATGGTACCGCGGTAGAAGGAGGTCGTGATGGGGGTCGGGGCTCCAACCCTTTTGAGCTTGCGGAGGAAGTACAGGTGCTGGTGGGATCTCTTGGCCATTGATGCCGTGTTGTGGCTCCAGGACAGGTCTTCGGATATGTGCACTCCCAGGAACTTGGTGCTGCTCACTCTCTCCACTGCAGCACCGTCGATGGTTAGTGGAGCATGCTGGGGGCGCACTCTCCTGAAGTCCACAACAATCTCCTTCGTCTTCTCCACATTCAGACGAAGATTGTTGTCCTTGCACCACGTGGCCAGGCGGCTGACCTCGTCCCTGTAGGCTGTCTCCTCGTCGTTGTTGATGAGGCCCACCACAGTTGTGTCATCCGCAAACTTTATGAAGAGGTTGGAGCTGGGTGATGATGGTGATCAGTCGTGCGTGAGCAGAGTGAAGAGGAGGGGGCTCAGCACACACCCCTGGGGGGCCCCTGTGTTCAGCGTGATGGTGCTGGAAGTGTTGTCGCCAACTCTGACTGCCTGTGGTCTCCCCGTCAGGAAGTCCAGCAGCCAGTTGCACAGGGAGGTGCTGATCCCCAGTTTGCTCAGTTTATCGGTGAGTTGTTGGGGGATGATTGTGTTGAATGCTGAGCTGAAGTCGATGAACAGCATTCTGACGTAGGAGTCTCTGGTCTCCAGGTGGGTGAGCGCTGTGTGGAGAGCAGTGGAGATGGCATCATCGGTCGAGCGGTTGGGCCGATATGCAAATTGGAAGGGGTCATGGTTGGGGGGGAGGGCAGCCTTGATGTGGTTCATAACTAGCCGCTCGAAGCACTTCATGAGGATGGGAGTGAGTGCGACCGGGCGGTAGTAATTGTGGCAGGTGGGGGACGACTTCTTCGGGACCGGGATAATGGTGGTGGCTTTGAGGCACGTGGGCACAACAGCATGGCTCAGAGAGGTGTTGAAGATGTCCGTGAAGACATCTGTGAGCTCCACAGCGCAGTCTCTCAGAACACGGCCAGGAATGCTTTTCGTGCGTTGGTCCCTCTGAGGGATCGCCTCACGCTGTCCTGGTACAGTGTCAGCACCTGTTCGCCGGGAGGTGGTGGGGTCTTCTGTGCTGGAGTGCTGTTGTCTGCCTCGAAGCGGGCGAAGAAGTCGTTCAGCTGGTTCAGCAGAGTGGTGGAGTTCTCGCAGGTCTGTGGAGTGGGCTTGTAGTCTGTGATGGTCTGTATCCCACGCCACAGGTTCCTGGAGTCTCTGCTGTCTTTGAAGTGGTTGGCGATCCTCCTGGAGTGCTGTCTCTTGGCCATCCTGATGCCACGTGACAGGTTGGCCCTGGCTGTCCTCAGGCCCAGCTCATCGCCAGCTTTGTAGGCAGCGTTCCGAGCCCTGAGGAGCCTGTGGACTTCACCCGTCAGCCATGGCTTCTGGTTGGCCAGGATGGTGACAGATCTGGTGACAGTCACGTCATCCATGCACTTCCTCATGTAGGAGGTAACAGAGTCTGTGTACTCTTGGAGGTCGGTGTTGTTGTTGTAGGTGGCCGCTTGTCTGAACATGTTCCAGTCAGTGTTGGAGAAGCAGTCTTTGAGTGCCTCTGACGACCCATCAGGCCACACCCTTATCTGCTTCTTGACTGGTTTGACGACTTTGACAAGTGGCCTGTATGCGGGCATTAACATGATAGTGGAGTGGTCCGAAGCTCCTAGGTGGGGGAGGGGGTAGGCTTTGTAGGCTCCTTTGTGTGTGGTGAAAACATTGTCCAGAATGTTGTTACCTCTCGTCGGAAAGTTAATGTGTCCATGGAGATGTGGAAAAACACTTTTCGGGTTGGCATGGTTGAAATCGCCAGCCAGGATAAGGAAAGCATCTGGGTGGGCTGTCTGTTGCTCGCTGATGTGCTGTTAGAGTTCATTCAATGCCGCGCACCTGTTGGTAATTGAGCTCGGGGGGATGTAAACTGCTACCAGCAGTATGGCACTAAATTCCCTCGGCAGGTAGAATGGCCGACATTTTATGACCATAAGTTCCATCAGTGGCGAACAGTGTTTGCATACCACAACAGCGTTGCGGCACCAGGCATCACTGATGTAAACACAGAGTCCCCCGCCGCGAGTCTTCCCCCCCTCGACGAGCGCTCTGTCTGCCCGGAAGCTAGTTAGCTGGGCTAGCTGGATGGCACTGTCCGGTATGCTGTCGGTCAGCCATGTTTCCACAAACACAAAGGCACAACACTCACCCACGGTCTTGGAAGTTGAGCGGAGAAGTCTGATGTAGTCCATTTTATTGTCCAGCGAGCGCACGTTAGCCAGCGTGATGGTAGGAATGCAAGGCCGGTGGCGGCTAGCCGCGAGCCTAATGCGAATACCTCCACGCTTTCCCCTCTTTTGTTTCCTCATACAGCGCTTGTGGCGCCTCCACTCTGGGTTGGGTGCAGGAGTGGGGGTCGGTGGAAGAGTGGGGCTCAATGGACGAGCCGACTCCCTGAGCAATCCATGCTTGCGTAGCACTTCTGCTTCAGCTGGTTTAGCTTTTAAAAATGAACTGCCGATGTCGAGCAGAACCTCACGGGAGTAGGTACGCCTTGGGTGTAGCGAGGCCAACGGAGACGGACATTTGCACGAGTAAGACAAACACATTAAACACGAAAAAACCAATTTGCCGGGAGAGAGAGGAGCCGCAGCGTGTGCACGCGCCGCCATCTTGGAAAGTTGTAATCAACTTGAGATACACCGGCAATCTCCTCCAACAAATATCTGTTGTAGTACCAAGACTGGCTGATGAGAGACACCCCACATGGGTAACCAGAAAATCAGAACAAGAGGACATAGAAGAAGTCAGGCTGCGGGCCTTTTCACACCGCATTTGGCAACATGCAGCTCTAAGAAGCTGCAAGGATGGAACGGAGTGCCGGTATCACATGTTCAACTCAAGAGCAACGTCACGGTGACGTCACAAGACACATCCAAAAGGACAAGTGCTGGCGGAGTGATTTCAGAGTGCTCAGAGGAATACACCAAACCAGTGGTTTAAAGGACAACCGACGTCTCTGGACAAATTGTGTCCATAATTTGTAAAATGGCTTCAAATGACTTCTACTGAGCGTATTTTACAAAGATTCCACCGCATATACCATTATTTTACATTTTAAGACTCGTGCTGAATATTCCGGAAGTCTTGTTTTTGAGTTGGTGACGAGTCCTCACCCTACGTCACTGAAGGAACCCCCCCTCAGTGAGAAAGGACATACCTTGCATCACCTCAATGCATTTTGCAATACTTTGTTTGGTCTGAAAACTTCGTGTTGATCCGTGTTGATGACAAAATTAGAAGGAAAACACATAAATAACGCGATGGTGAATCCTTGTGTGTGGCACCGAGCATCTATTTGATATTCACTGACAAAAATTGTCAGGAATTAATAAGCCCGTTTCCACGGAGCTTTGTTGCCCTCTTCTGCCTCTTTTCGGTGCTACATCCCCCCCCCCCCAAGATGATACACATTCGGTGCTACATTTCCCCCCTCAAAATGACACGGAATAAATTATTTACTCGATTGCAAACATGTATGCTTTCCTCTTCAGAACTATTTGAATCTTCTTCATAACTGGATGAGTAACAAGAAAGCATATTCTCCGAATCTGAAGCCATTGATTTGATTATCGAGCAAGGCAAGACGTCTTGCCGTGACACCACGAACATGGGGGCGGGACCTTCTGAAATTGGCCACTTCCGGTTTCAAATTAAAGTACTTTTTAGACACTTTAAGTCATTTTTATTGGTGTTTTGCATTTGACTAAAAATATCATACTGCGTGGTTTGGGTATTTTAGATGCTATAAAAAAAAACGTTTTTCTGATGTCAGTTAGGAAACAAAAAATTGACGTTGGTTGTCCATTAAGTGTCCTTGTTAGTTAGTTCCTGTTTGGCTGCCACGCAAGCATTTCCAAATATGGGCCAGCTTGCATTAAGGGCACTGTCATCCTTGGCCACTCTCCCACTGTGAAAACCAAGAAAACTAAGTGCAGTGTGAAAAATAATGAATTCTTCTTCAATTTTGGTAACTCCTTTCCCAGTGTATAAACTAGCAAGATAATCATTCAATAATCCCTTGTGGGCAAGTTCATATGTTGCAGTAGTTTAAAGAATAGTAGGCCACAATATGTTTCTTCCATCCATTTTCCGTCCCGCATATTCCTCATTAGGGGCGCAGTGGGTGCTGGAGCCTATCCTAGCCGTCCTCGGGCACTAAGCGGGGGACACCCTGAATTGGCCAGAAAATCGCAGGGCACACAGAGACAAACAACCATCCACACTCACACTCAGGCCTAGGGACAATTTGGAGTGTTCAATCAGCCTGCCACGCATGTTTTTGCAATGTGTGAGGAAACTGGAGGCCCAGGGAGAACATCCAAACTCAAAACAGGGAGGCTGGACTGGGTCTTGAACTCATGACCTCTGCACTGTGAAGCAAGCGTGCTAACCACTCGACGACCGGGCCGGCCACAATACATTGCTTGATATTTTTTTTATTAAACAAACAAAATAAACAAACGAATAAACATAAAGTGAGATAGAGCGGATAAAACAGCAGGAAATACAAACATTATGATTTGAGGTTATGAACAGGAGGACGTAGCCTCCATTGCTGCTTTACCATCGCTTTGTTTTGATTATTTTTGTCCGGAAACTGACAACTTCATCTTTCCTCATTTATCATCATATTTGTAATAGTAAATACTGGACAGGTTGAGAAGGTTTCTTCAGCCGTCATCTGTACAAAAGTGAAGGTTTCGGACGTTTCGCCTCCTATCCAAGAGGCTTCGTCAGCGAACTAAAGTCTGACTGATCGTATCGGCCCCATTTATATATCCCTAATGTTCAGACATGGCGGCGCCGGACACAGCTATGATAGGTCCTGTGTCCGGCGTCGCCATGTCTGGACATTAGGGATATATAAATGGGGCCGATACGACCAGTCAGACTTTAGTTCGCTGACGAAGCCTCTTGGATAGGAGGCGAAACGTCCGAAACCTTCACTTTTGTACAGATGACGGCTGAAGAAACCTTCTCATCGATGGACCACTCCTGTACGACTGAGAGCTTACACAGACGTACTGGACAGGTTGAATTGTCAATTGTGGCCGTCATTGTTTTGTGAGAAAAGCAAGGAGTAAAATCCAGTCTCAACACACCGACACAAAAAGATCCAATAATTAGCATCCTATAATGCCCCTCAGCGTGATACAGTTGACATTTTTATTTTGCTATGCTTAGAATATCTAGTTTTGTATCCTTTCACCCCCACAACCCACCCATTTAAAATTGCTGCTGCGGAGTGCAAATTTCCCCATTGTGGGACAAATAAAGGTTTGCTGATTATTATTGTGACAAAGGATGCACACAGTCATTGGTTTAGCGCAGGGCTGCTCATTACGTCGATGGCGTTCTACTGGTCGATTGCGGAGGTAGTACTGGTCGATCGCAGCATGACAGTAAAAAAAAATATTGTCAGCCTATCAAACGTCCCGTCACTTGATTGACATACAGGGCAACCATTCAGATGACAACTGAATTTTTACCATTAGGTCGCCATGCATGCGTAAACAACGGCGCTAAATGCAGCAAAATTTACAAGCTAGTCAGCGAATTACCTCAGATTTTAAGCCCTTGCTAAAACATATGGTGATCAAAATGAGTGAGAAAGCGGGACCAAGTAAGGGGGCAAAACATATTACTTTCATACGGAATGGGAAAATGTGGAGCGCCATTTTCGGACTGTTCATGGAAAATACGACATTGACTTCCCGCCGAAAAGCCAGCTGAGAAAGAGAACGGTGGCCAAACTAAAATCCCAGTTGTCCGGACAGCAGTCATTTTTCACTCAACATACTTCAAAAGCGAAAGCCGCCACCGAAGCATCTTTCCGGGTGAGTCACGCCATCGTTAAAAACAGTAAGTCCTTCCAAGACGGAGAGATGGTAAAAGAAGCATTCGTTGAAGCAGCTGACTCCTTGTTCAGAGACTTGGACAGTTCTGTAACTTACTCACACAGGAAAAGTACCCCAACTTGAGGAAATGTGCTACCTCGTTGACTGCATTATTCGGCTCCACTTATTTATGTGAGTCAGCCTTTTCCTACATGAAGATGATTAAGTCCAAATACCGTTCCACCATGAATGATGAACATTTGGAAATGTGCTTGAGGCTGGCTGTCAGCAGCTACTGTCCGGACTATGCATCCCTGGCTGATTTAATTCAGTGCAAGTCATCAAAGTAAACTCAGGTAATTACAAAAAATGTTAATAGTTATTTATTATGTTATGTATATGTAGTTATTATGTGTGTTGTGCAATATTGGCTTATTCAGTTATGCAAGGTACATCAACAAACATTGTACATACAAAGAATCCTTAAAACATTTGAAAATAATTATGTTTTGCATTTTTGTCGTGGGTAGATCATTTTGACTTGGTAGTTTTTGTAAGTAGCTGCTGAAAAAGTGTGAGCACCCCTGGTTTAGCGTCTCAGTCATAAGATAAACAAATGTGTTAGCACATACAGTACATGTAAGCCACAACTCACGCCCATGCTCTCCTCACTCAGACTGCTAGAGCGGACTACTGTTATGACATCTATGTGATGTCACACTCTTTCTACTAGACTAGCTCTCAAATACGCAAAAAAACAAGCATCAGACATTACAATACTTTAATCGTCAGTGAATATCTGTCAATGTGTGTCACCTCCAGAAACTTGACATCATTGCTGTCCACTGAAGACTGCATATATCCTCAAATAGCAGCCACCACGGTAAATGAACATGAGTCAATAGATGCAAAGAAACAGTCGAACATTAGACAAACAAATGAAACATTAGCATGGTCAGATGGCATCAAATGCAAAAGTGACTAGATGCAACGTCATCAGAGCGCTCAAACTTGTTTTCTACCAGCGTTTGAACAATAACGGCCTTGTCGATGTACCTCCAAATAACACGCCGTTACTTGCGTCAATAATCGCAAATGGCATTTTCCCTGCCTGATGGCGTAATGGTGACCAGCGTCTCAATACTTTTGTTCATTCGGTGCTCCACGGCCCATCCGGCCTTCCGCTCCACTATTTAAAACGATTGTGAGTCACTATTTGCATGACCTCGTGATGCATTTCATTTCCACCAGGAGCAATAGATTCCATGATGACAATGCTCCTCTCTACGAGGCACAAGTGGTCACTGAGTGCTTTGTATGGCATGATAATGATGTTAGCCTTATGCCAATTCCTCCTCGGTAAACTGATATGATCCAATTGCCTTGGCTATATATAGACATGTTCCAAATGGAGCCTTTATGTGTTCATGTCGGTTATTTCCAGCGAATGTCCCGAACAGATAAAGGCAGATAACGATCGATTCGGGTCTTTTTTTTTTCAATGATGGCTATTTGATTTAGGCTCATTTTTGAGCTGTCATACAAAATTATACATACAGTGATACCTCGGTTTATGAACCCCTTACCTTGGCATACAAACTATTTTTCGGGATAGACACGCAGCGCCACAATGGGTGATGTGTCGTTCGCGCGAACGAGCCCGATCTCCTAACAAGGAAATGGGAGCGGACTTTTTTTGTCCTCTATTCCCCGCCCCCAGTCTTAAACCCCCCCGTGATTGGTCAAGAACGCAGCAGTAAGGGCAGGGTGGTTTAAACATTAAAGAGACAGGCAGACGACGGAGAGACTGAGAAAGTGGATAGAAAACAATGACATTTGGACTCGTTTAAACTGTGATAGTTCAAAGGCAGTGTGTAGACTGCAAGGTTAAAATATCCCATCAATCAGGCTCCACAAATAACCCGCACAAGCCATCTGTACACGTGATGCAAAAAGCTATCAACCCAGCTAAACAGAACACGATTGATGAGGAACTAGGTAAAATTATCAGAGAGAAAGCACCTCCAAGGGATTATTCCTCAAGATGGTGAAAGAAGAAGGCTACATTCCTCAACAAGTGTTTAATGCTGACGAAACCGGCCACTCCATTCCATCAAGGCATCAACGACCATCACAAAGGTAAATAAAACCACTTTATTATACATCCATCCATCCATCCATCCATTTTCCGTACCGCGTATTCCTCATGATGGTGGCGGGGGTTGCTGGAGCCCTTCCCAGCTGTCTTCGGGCACGAGGCGGGGGACACCCTGAAGTTACCAGCCAATCGCAGGGCACACAAAGACGTATAACAGTCACTCTCATACTCACACCGAGGGACTATTTGGAGGATTCAATCTGCCTGCCATGCATGTTTTTTGAATGTGGGAGGAAACCGGAGGACCCGGAGAAAACCCACGCGGGTCCGGGGAGAACATGCAAACTCCACACAGGGAGGCCGCAGCGGGATGCGAACCGGCGACCTCTGCACTGTGAAGCCAGTGTGCTAACCACTCGACTACCGGGCCACCCACTTTATTATAAAGTACAGTTTATTTCTTTAATTCTAATACCATAGCACATTTATTATACATAAAATGAAGTATATTTTGTGTAGTTTTAAGGCTAAGAAAATTAGAAATTAGAAAATTATGTTTTATGGGGACCTGGGAACACATTATTCTCA
Source organism: Hippocampus bargibanti (assembly GCF_051943395.1). Taxonomy (NCBI): domain Eukaryota; kingdom Metazoa; phylum Chordata; class Actinopteri; order Syngnathiformes; family Syngnathidae; genus Hippocampus; species Hippocampus bargibanti. The sequence continues at coordinate 15,963,367 of NC_142744.1, read as the reverse complement.
TTTTAATGGTTTCCTATGGGAAATTAATTTTTGGGAGACTCTTCGCCTTGCACACTATGTCTGGGAGACAATTAAGTTTGTAAGCCAAGGTTAGGGTTTGGGTTTAGGGTTTGGGTTCGGGTATAGGGTTATATATTTATAGGGTTATAGGGTTATATACTTTATTATCAAGTACAGTATATATATATATATAAAACCCTAAACCCTAACCCTGTTTGAGATCAACAAAACCGCATAGCAACAAGGGACAGCACGGAGATATAACTAAGTGCTTTGTCAAAGTTGTGCAGCCGCTTCAAAAGCTGCTTTCAATGTTGAAAAAGCTTACATGATTTTAGCACATTTTCGGGCAAATGGCGAAATCCCCGTTCTGAATACTTCGGAAAAGCCAGTAGGTCATAGTCACAGTAATATAACTTTTATTTTATTTTTGGGAAGAGGGGTTAATACATGATTTAGTGAAGAATCAGTCTATTGTACAAATGAATCAGCCCTCTCATGTTGTGCTTGCTCGGTTGGAGTCAGGTGCTTGGACACACTTTGCTTGCTCACTACATGTGTTTATAAACACGATTCTACATTTAACTTTGTGGTTTTTGCATTGGCGTCAGCACTGGCTCAATGCTACTTTTCAGAGTAAGAGCAAGGCCTGTCAGGCATGATCGAATTCAGCTTAATTTCTTAAATGAATACATGACATTGCCAAATGTTTGGAAGCAGTTTCTCTTTCAACAGCAGTTGAACGGTTTACCCAATCTTTGACTGGCAATATATAGCTAATACATAAATAACCACCTTCCGTCGTCCCTCGAGTCCTGCCGTCACTCCTTGAGCGGACGTGACAATATAGAGCAAGCTTAAAAGCAAAAAATACAAGTACAGTGAGACCTCAACTTACAAACACCTTATCTTACAAACTTTTCGGCTTAAGAACGTCAAATTTATGAAAATTAAACCTTATAATAAGCACTATTTTCATAATACACACCCACCACGGCTGGCAGAGTGATCTTCGGCGGAAGCACACGACCGAACAGCGCTCCAGCCGGCGCTACTTTGCACACCCGCTCTCATTGAATGCACACGTCGATCGCCTACTTGGAGCTTTTTGCTGATAATTTTACTATGATGGGACCGAAAAAAAACACCACAGGCTCGTGTTCAGCCCAAGAAGACACAAAATAAAATCACCGTCGCTGAGAAGGAGATAATTGAAAAACAAGAACGAGGTGTGCGTTTGTGTGATTTAGTGGCCGAGCACGGCTATGCTAAGTCAACCATTGCTCCCATTCTCCGGAACAGACAAGCCATCAAAGGTGCGTCTGTTGCAAAAGGTGTTTCCGTGCTCTCAAAGCGACGGTCTCGGGCAATCGAAGAAGTTAAAAAACTTCTGTTAATTTGGATTCACAAAAAGCAGCTGTCCGGCGACAGCGCGAGTAAAGCTATTTTATGCGAGAAAGCACGGCTAATTCACGGCGATATCGCCATGCGGCAACCTGACAGTTCCATCCAGAAAAGACTGGCTATGACAATCATCAACAGGATGTGATGCCTCAGCTTCATAAGACCTTACAAGTCAGAAAGCAACAGGTGTCAATTAAGAGGTTTTTAATCAGCAAAAATGACCACCAACAGTCCTTATGGAAGGTGACTGTCCTTCCATAAGCCATCAACGACCATCAAAAAGGTAAATAAAACTTTTTTTACAGCACAGTTTATTTCTTTAATTACAGTCCTCATGTAATGTGCCCCTCTTTGTGACTTTATGATACAATGCAGTGTATTTCTTTCATTACAATACAATAGCACATTTATTATACATAGTATAAGGTATGTTGTGTGTAGTTTTAAGGCTTATTTAGTTAAAAACTATACTTTATGGAAACCCGGGAACGGATTATTCCCATTTTAGTGGTTTCCTATGGGAATCTTTTTTTTTAGATATACACTTTTCTCCTTACACACTCTGTCTGGGAACCAATTAAGTTCGTAAGTTGAGGTCTCACTGTATCTTAAAAACCTGATGTGCTAAAAACAAAACATTAAGAAGTATTTAAAATCAACCCGAAAAATACTTTCAGGGACATATAAAATCATCTTTGCTTAATGTTTGCCATTAACCATTGAAATGACAATGAAGCTAAGCAGCATATAAGAGGTCATTCAAGTTGAGCACCAGGCCAAGACACAGCATTCCATGTGCCAAGAATTGGCCAGTGGATAAATATTTCAACATACGAAAGATTCTCTCCAACGGGATATCCTGTACACACACACAGACACTTGATGCCGGTGGTCGCATTTGTCATGGAGCCTCGCATCAAGGCAGAAGCGGTCCGAGCAGCTTTGCTCTGCTGTGTGTGCACTTTGTTTGGACGTTGTCACAACTCCACAAATCCCAGCGAGGTTTGCAGCCTTGCCAGGCCCGGGCGCTCGCCAGTGGGAGCGACGCAAAATGTGCCCCTCGCTGTCAGCACAGGAAAACAATATGAGGGATCACACTCCATTTGTGAGACCGCGCTCGGTTCGCTTGGCTTTGAGACATGACTTCCTTGTGGGATTTGGATCGTGATTAAAAGAAATGTTGGGGTGGTGCGACTTTGAATACATTACTGAATAGAACTGTGCAAAATCAACATGATAGCTCCTTCACTTGATGTAGGATCTTGCAGCAAAAGGCTGAAACATGCCAGATATATATATATATAACTGATTCATTCAAATTCAACTGATCAGTTGAATTTGGGATAAAAGATTAATTTGTGACATATTCTGGACAGTGACGACATCTTGGCAATACACAACACTGTATATTGACACAAAAATGGATGCACAAAAAACTCAGATAATTTTCTAAACGAATTTGTACATTACTAGTACTACTAATACTAATACATTTTATTTATAAGTGCCTTTTAAAGCTCTCGTAGACACTTTACAATCACCAAATAAGCCCATTAAAACCATAGATAAAATTATAAATAATAAAAAAAGACACGACACAGATAATGTGATTTTGAAAAGGTGAGTTTTAAGATAGGATTTGAAGGTAGGAAGAGATTATTACTGACAATTTCCCTCATGTAAAATACAATTAAAAGTATATTTCAAGTCAAATAAGATCTTTTAACATTTGAATACAAATGTAATCCAATTATGCAATTAATGTAACATAAAAAATAAAGACACCATATAGGTTATTTGAAAAGGGTAAAAAAAACACCATAATATTGATATTTCCTCACAAGATGAAAGATGGGGAGGATCAAGCTTGGACAAAAGGGTCAGGTAAAAACGTTGGCAGTGACAATGCAAGCGCACGCAGGAGGACTGAGCGCCCGAGTGTGTTTACAGCAGAAGTAGTGGTCTGAGCAGTCGAAGTGACCACTCCATGCGCGGATAAGGATAAAGCCAAGTTATTAATCACAGGCCTGTGGGATCGTCCCACTGTAGCACAATAGTGGGTCACAGGGAGCTCCTGCTGTCACTTAACAGTCAAAATGTATGTGTGTCTCAGAGTCATGTTGGAGCGGCACTACAGCGGTGGTGTGCTTTTTTTCCCTTCATTCGGGCCTGAATGTGTCATTTAGCTCGCAGCGAGCGAGAGCACATAGCACCAAGGAATTAATGCATTAATGCAAACACCAGCGTGCAAGTGCTAGATGACATTTCAATGAAAAGCGTATCGACTCATCCACTGTAGATGAAAGCTGCATTTTTTTCTCACCCTAAAAGCGCAGACTTGATTTTTAAGGAAAATAAATAAATAAAATAATCAAGACAAGGAGGCTTCTTAGGAAGGGTGCAAAACGCTTGACTAATCAGACAGCCCCGTGGCATCCGTCGCACATGTCAGAATATACCTTTCAAATAAGACAAATGTGCGTCTGCTCAATGCACATTCCAGCCATGTTTGACCCATTTTCCAGACAGAAACCACAGGTTAATGTGTGTTAAATCTGAATGCGTCTGTCAATCAATGAGGTCTACTTCATTGATTTCTCAGCTTTGAAAAATAAGCTAGCCGCTTCCAAAAGGAGAACAAAGATTATGACAACGCTCTCAGCATGATGCGGTGCAGATATGCAGCCACGAAAAATATTGTTAATGGCATACAGGAAGTCCGAGTAAGTAGGCGCCCGAGTAAGTAGCCGTCAGCAGGTGCTCTTACAAGCCTTGCTTTTTTTGTGTTGTTTTGTGTTTTCTTTTGTCACCTTGTGTTGTTGTGCATCATGTGGAAGGGATCTGGATTGTTTTTCAGCATTCATCAAGGAGGAGACTGTGCTGAGCGATTGCGCTTTTCGACAGCAAAAATATGTCAGCACAGTTTTTGATAGGGAGGAATTTCTGTGCCATTTGACTGTCATCGCCAGACAGCTGTGGGGCGATTGTGCTTTTTTGCATCTGTAATGGGCAGAATTTTCACAGTCCTGCTTTGTTCAGCGAAAAGGTCAGTGATGTTGGACAGTCTGGGGCTGGATGGGTGCATGGCTTGAGGAGCCTGTGATGAGAAGAAAGTGTCACTGCAGACCGCCGATGCGTATGTGGAACTGTCGCGGCTTGGAATTGAAGCGGATTTACATGGGACAGGAATTGTTAGAGACAGGAATTGTGAGACAATTTATTTTATCAATGAATGCTACAGCTTCGTGTTTGCTTTCAATATTTAGCATGCACATTTCATCGTGACGTCCCTGATCCACTGGTGAAAAGGACACTTTGATCATCTCCTCTTTCATCCAGAACTGCTTCATACAACAACAAGGGTGCTGAAATTGCTTAAGATTGAATGACGGTGTCGTTTTGTTGTCATATTATTTTGTTATTTTGTTTTATTGTTCTTTTAACTTCAAGATGGCGCCGCGAGAGTGGCGCCTTTCCAGCAGCTTCTGTATTTGGTTTTTCTATTTCTTCCCTTCCTTTTCTTTTCCTTCCATAACTTTGCTGCTGTGAAATGTAAATTTCTCCACTGCGAGACTATTAAAGCCTAAAATCAATCACTCGCCCTTCCGTCTGAACAGGTCTGAGTTTCATGACTAAAATAGACAAATGATATTGTGATCAAGAATTCTAGTTTACTTTATACACTCTATTATATTTTTGGTAGACTTCTCATAATAGATGTCATGAACATGTCCAGACCATTTTGTGTGTTCTATGTCTTCTATCTTATGCTGCATTGTACTGGGCGTTATTGCTACCACTCTAGAGTGGTTTGGATCCTATTTGGCAGGCAGGACTGTTTTGTTAGCTCTGAGTCCCACACAGCCTCACTGCCGTATGGTATTCCGCAGGGTTCCATTTCGGGGCCTTGCTGTTTATTGTATTTGCTGCCCCCGGGTTCCATCTTGGGAAAAATATGGTGTTTATTTTTGCTGCTTTGCGAATAACAATCAGATCTGCTCCTCGAAGCAACAAGAGCGGTTTCTCTGTCAGGTCACTTTGGTCCTACTTGGAGAAAGTCAATGTCTTAATGGCACTGAATTTTTTGAATTTGAATGAATTTATACCAACTAGCATTGAAGGTAGAGAAAAGGAGTCAAAACATATCAGGAGAGCACTCAACATCGCAGGGATAATACAAGTGGGCCTCAATCGGCAGTACATTTGCACCTAAAAGCTAGCAACCACTCATTTGACGACAATGAGGTTAAATTTTTAGCGAAAGAACATAGATGAAAGGGGGGTAAAAAGAAGCGATTCTTATAAAACAACAACATCCTTCTTTAAACCGGTCTGGTGGGGTGAGGTTCAATTTGGATCGTTCATACAATAGCCTGCTTAGGCAAAACAGGTTAGGCAACATTCGTAATGCTGATGAGGTGATACCGGTGGGAGTGGGGGAAATGGGCCAGTCGTTAGTCAGGAATGTAGGAACAATCAGTGGGGTCACAGGGAGTGGTCCTCTGCTCCCCCCAACCTGAGAGTAGGGACTTGTCATAGCTGGGTCCGGCGCCGCCATGTCTGGACATTAGGGATATATAAATACGGCCGATACGACCAGTAAGACTTTAGTTCCCTGACGAAGCCTCTTGGAAAGGAGGCGAAACGTCCGACACATTCAAAAAAGTACAGATGACGGCTGAAGAAACCTTCTCAATTTGAATGAAAATAAAACACAAGTTGTGTTGTTTGGTCGCTGGCGTCTTATCTAAAAGCCAACAGCCTTGAACTTAAGTTTAAATTGTACAGTGATTTCAACTTGGAACAGCTCCTGTAGTTAAATCCATCTCGTGAAAGTAAAGCCTCTCCTTCCACAACAGCACTTAGAAACGGTAAGTGCTGCCATCATTACATCTCAGCTGGATTACAGTAATGCACTTTATTTTGGAGTCCACCACTATTCTCTCAAGTGTCTATTATTAGTGCAAAAATGCTGCTGCTTGCCTCCTTAAATAAAGAGCCCTCATACAGACACACACACACACACACACACACACACACACACACACACACACACACACACACACACACACACACACACACACACACACACACACGCACATCACACACACATACGCATTCGCACGCACACACACAGGGACACACTCAAACACATGCACACACACAAACACACGCACACAAACACACACACACACACACACAATTTTAGAGTACATTTTAAGATTTTTGACTTATCTTGAAATATTGAGATTGTCTCAAATTAAGCTTTTTTGTTGCTGTTCATTCCCTTTGTACTGACCTTCCATTAATTGCTAGGCAAGCCCCACTTTCCGTCCGTCTTTAAAACTCATTATAAAACACATTTTAATTATTTCGCTATCGACAAAGCATGAGACTGCATCATTGGTTTTATTTTACTTCCTGTTTTTACGTGAGTCATTTGCTGTTTTGACTGACTTTTTTATAGGTCCATTTTTTCATTTCATTTACAGCACTTTGCATTCTGCCACGGTTGCTTTTAAAGTGCTCAAGAAATAAAGTTGACCTGAGTTTAAAACCAAACACGACATTTATTCTCCTGTAAACCGGCTCAAAAAAAAAAATGCAAACATACATACAAACATAATGCAATACATGCTTCGTTGTCAAGATGCACAAACTGTGACACAGGGAGGACAGCAACAAATGAGGAGAATCAGTGTAGTGGGAACACACAAGTCTGCAAGAGATCACTCACCACTCATTGGGCCGTAACCATGGAAACAGGATGAAATGTGACATCACATATTTCACCACCTCAACCAGTTCAAATAAGTGGCTCACAGTAAAAAAAACAAACAACATGTCTCTCGTATACCTTTGACAGTTGTTTCCTTTTTTTTTTTTACAAATCAATTGCCTTTTAATAATGCCGCAGAAAATTATTCCGTGTCTGTTTTACTGACGGTAAAATATTGTAATTGGCCCTTTGGTTAATTACGCATCACTTTAGCGATCAAAACAGTTTTATTTTCGTTCCTAATCAAACAGGCGATCACTATTACTTTATTTTAAGTGGAGCTCAAGACTATAATTGAATGACTTTCTTCTTGAGATTTTACGGTGGCCCCTGCAGAAGTCAAGCAAGACGGAATGTGACATTTCGGTCAAAATCGGAACAAAAGAAATATTTTCCAACCTCTTTTTATTAATGTTAACAGTGATGAAAATATGATCATAGAGGAGGTTGTGATACACTTGAATTGATTTTAGAATAATATAAATCAGAATCATATCTTCGCGTCCGTCATTATGCGGAATGTGACATCGCTCCCAAACGCAACATCAGACGGCGTACCGTGAGACCAGTTTGCTGTAAAACATGGTTGAGCAACGGGATTTATCTTGCTTTTAAGCGAGGTAGTCTGTTTTTCTCTGTGGAGTCACCATCATGTCTCCCAAAATACATTGTGATTGTTTGCACCTGCAGCTTAAACACCAGACAAGTTAACATTTAGGTGAGTGTCTTCTTTTTCTCCTCCTTGGAGTTCAGTCAATCTGGATGCTGTGTGGCACTGTGTTGCCTCTTAAAGATCAGTTTTGGTACTACAACAGACTTCGTGTTTTGGGGAGGAGGCTCTGCATCAACCAGAGATCATTAAAACATTGTCATTGTCACACTTGGTAAGCAATAGAGGTATCGACTAAGATTGTGGAGTGTTGTAACTATTACTGTGATGCTACAGACAGAAAGCAGCCGCGAAACAAGAATAGGATGCGGCTCTACAGTCTCCTTCAAAGCCCTTTGGTGAGTAGGCTGCACATTGCGCGGGTCAGCTTCTTCTACACCTGCACCCCCAGCTGGACCCCCACCACTACCTCAATCTCCCCGCCTCATCCCTCCGTCCTCCCCGCTGCTGCCCCTCCTGCTCTCGGCTGCGCGGTGCTATTTATAGGCCCCGCGTTTCATTTCTACACCTGCAGGGAGGCACACTTGTCACAGTTGGGCCCACTGAGCCTCTGTGGAATTACTGCATGGGAAATGAAAATACACCTTGCTGATGCAGGGAGTTGTCACTCTCTCCCCGCGGACGCCTGTGATACTGCGTTGTTGTGGATTTGCAATGCAGTGTGCGGTGCTAAGATAACACACACGGAAAAAAAAACCAAAAATAAACAGGAATCTGGGCGAAGAAGATTTCTATGCAAGGTGCATAAATGACTTGCCTTTTTGTGTTGCCGCAACCTAACAATGGACATTACTCCAGTACGAATCTGATTGATATGAGCCACCATGCTAAGCATAACAAAACGAAAAGTTGGTTTTTTGTTGTTTTTTTTTAACCCCACATCCCGCTTGTTTTTATTTTTTTTTTTTTTTTTCCCCCCCAAACTCTGGCAGTTCTGTTTTTTTTTTCCTGTCATGCTTTTCTCTCAGGATGTAGTGGGCTGAGGATCCAGTCAGCGGATTACATTATCAGTCTGACCTAGTTGCCAGCTATCTCCTGAGACCTGAGGAGCCGGGCTTTTTCTGCACAGCCTTCCGCTGCTACAACACGCACACTGTGTAACTTTAATTTATCAGGGAGAAGAGGAGGGAGAAATGTGACAGGTTGACAGTTCTCTTTGCCTGCCACTCGCAGCACTGCCTGCCTCTGCAGCATGCCAGTTAAGTGCATTATCGCAAGTGACTTTTTATTCAGTACTCTGCAAACTCATTGGCAAAAATGTTGGAGGCCTCTTATTAGCACACACCTTTCTGGGGAAAGCCTGTCGAGTTCCCGGAGGTTGGCAAAAAGTAGTTGTATTTCATTTTTTCAAGGGTTCAAATGCATCCAAAGCTAAATGCAAACACGACAAGATTAAATACACAATAACAGCATTTCATAGTCTGGTTTCAATTGCTCACATCACATTATAGAAAATGCACATTTTAACTAACTAACTAACTAACTAACTAACTAACTAACTAACTAACAAAATACATAAATACATAAATACATAAATACATAATAAATAAACAAACAATTAAATGAATTAAATAGTTGTATTTTTTCAATTTAACTACTGTCTTTAGATAAGATGAAAAAAAAACTGATTCAATGATTCTCAAATTCATTGACAAGAACACGTGTGTTCAATTTGTTAAAGAGATGCTCCTGTATTTGGTTGACATACAGTAATTGGACCTAATAAGGTGGCCAATGAATGTATAATTCACTCAGGACAACCACACACGATACAGAGGAAAAACATCCACACAAAAAACATCCACATGTGAAAGTAAAAGTACTTGAAAACAGCCAAACCCTTAAGCCTCCAATATCCGATTTATTTATTTTTTTTCTTTTATTTTTTTTTTAACGACTTTTCCTCCCAGCTGAAGTGAAAATAGCCAATCTGGTCTTGTGTGAACATTTTAGGAGGTGGAGTTGAGCGGAGATGTGCTGCTGCTGCTGCCAGATTACACTCCAGCCTGTGCCAAGGTTATAAACAGGCTGTTATCAGGCTTCCAAAAATAATAATCCGCGCTGTATCAGCGCCCAAACATATGGGGCCGCACAAAGCACCAACAGCCTCTGAAAGAAACCCCCTTTTAATTACAGGGTGCGGGGGGCAGGACCTCACTCCCGTCGCTCTTTTAGAGCAGAGCTTCCTTGTGTCTGGGTTGTGGAACTAATAGTGTTTTTCCCTCCATAGGAAGCAAAATGTGCTGCAAAAGAACCGATCTTATAGAACATTATCATATTGTTAAACATGAACAAAGATAATCAAAGAAATTCATTAGCAGAATTAAATTCTCTCTCTCACTTTCTCTCTCTCTCTCTCTCTCTCTCTCTCTCTCTCTCTCTCTCTCTCTCTCTCTCTCTATATCTATATATATATATATATATATATATATATATATATATATATATATATATATATATATATATATATATATATATATATATATATATATATATATATATATATATATATATATATATATATATATATATGCAGTAAAGTCTTGTTATATCGATATCGGTTATATCGATAGTACTGCTTATTACGATACTATTTCTATGAACGCAAGGAGAAAATTTACATGCCGCAGGATCGGATATATCGATAGTCCGGTTATATCGATATTATTTCCGACTCCCGAGAATATCGATATAACGAGACTTTACTGTATATATATATATCGATATGTGTATATATATATATATATATATATATATATATATATATATATATATATATACATATATATATATATCGATATAACGAGACTTTACTGTATATATATATATATATATATATATATATATATATATATATATATATATATATATATATATATATATATATATATACGGGCGGCCCGGTAGTCGAGTGGTTAGCACACCGGCTTCACAGTGCAGAGGTTGCGTCCCGGTCCGGCCTCCCTGTGTGGAGTTTGCATGTTCTCCCCGAACCTGCGTGGGTTTTCTCTGGGTCCTCCGGTTTCCTCCCACACTCCAAAAACATGCATGGCAGGCAGATTGACCACTCCAAATTGTCCCTAGGTGTGAGTGTGAGGGTGACTGTTGTACGTCTTTGTGTGCCCTGCGATTGGCTGGCAACCAATTCAGGGTGTCCCCCGCCTCGTGCCCGAAGACAGCTGAGACGGAGAAAATTACATGCAAACAGGGTCGGATATATCGATAGTCCCGGTTATATCGATATTTTTTCGGACTCCCTTGAATATCGATATAACGAGACTTTACTGTATATCGAGATAGATAGATAGATAATATTTTACAAATATTTGAGAGGGATAAGATGTTTGGAATAACAAATATGTAAAAAAAATACAAATATTTTGGCTTTAATACTATTCTAAATCATAGGATTAATATTTTAAAATGAGATATTTGGAACTTTTGGATAAAATGTATGAGAATTGGTGGGAAAATTTGAAATTTTGGTCAGCTGCAAGTTCTCTCTAGTAGTGACTCGAGTTGTAATTTGAAAAATGGATGGCCCACACTCAAATAGGTCTCAATTACAATGCCTCATGTAAGAAACAAGATCCCTCTATATTTTACATACTCCCCACAGATTTTAAGGTCCCTTTAAATAAAATTTAAATGTCACCCAAGCGTAATAATCGGCGATCATATAAAAGTTGGCTTGGAAAGGCTATGCAAAAAAATGACAACATCCTCTTTCCACCCGTGCAATAAACTTTTATTTGCCTGAATCGGCCAATAAAAGCTCGCTTTGAGCCTTGTCAATGGGGAGTAATTGGTTTGTTTTACAGGAGAGATCGTATATCTCCAAACGCCCACACCCCCCAACCCCCATCAGTGTTGACAAGGAGGAGGATCATTCATGTGCTCAAAAAATAGAACATCTGGAAAGCAAATACATGTTTGGGGGACTAAAGCGGGTAGAACATTCAACTGAGAGGGTTTCTTCAGCTCCATTCGCTCTGTGCGACTTAAGTGACAATTCAGTTGTTTTGCTCTCAAGGGGCACAATCTGGATAGGAATCAGGGATTGAAATCTGGCCACTTCCAAATGATATCTGTAAAAGTGACTACAGCAAACATAAAATGATCAGATCTGAAATCGCCGCCCACATAGCTCTGGTTTTCCTTACACCAATTCAGCTATCTGCAGATTTTTTGGGTGTTTTTGTGTGAACATATCCCCTTATGTTTAGTGAAAACTGCACCTTTCAAGCATCTGTGTCCCCCCAAAAAACAAATTGTTATTTTAATCAATTAGTGCGTTCATTGCTTTGTTGATTAATCAACAAAAATAGTATTTCATTGGGCACAACGAAAATTTTGCAATATTTTCTGTTGAGAGGCTTAAATAAAACTGTCTCAAAACGATTACTGTATTTTCCAGTGTATAAGGCGCACTGGAGCATAATGTGCACCCCCAATGAATCAGAATCAGAAAACCTTTATTCGTCCCACAATGTGTAAATTTGCAGTCCGCAGAAGCAATTTGAAAGGGGAATGGTGTATTTTAAAAAAATTCCACATATAAGGCGCATCTTCAATAAATGCGAAACGTTTTCCAAATATAATATATAAAGGTTTTCCACATGTAAGGCACACCGCATTATAAGGCACGTCAGCAGAGGCTGGGATTACACACAAATTCTACAGGGGGAAATGGAGTCGGTGGATGCTGATAGTATTTGCGAGATCTAGCTCAATATTGCTTCACATATACCGTTAGGCGCACCTGCGTTTGAGGCCCAGGGTCATCTTTTGAATAAAATGAAGACCATTTTGTGTTTGGGAGCCTTTTACTGAGCATCTTCATCTTTATTAAGTTCATAGAGTTGCTTGTTCTGTAGCCACAAGGGGACATACGCCAGTGTCGTATTGTGCCGGTCCCAAACCCGGATAAATACGGGTTGTGTCAGGAAGGGCATCCGACGTAAAAGCTTGGCCAAAACAAACATGCGAATCAAACCTCTGAAGATGGAGGACACTGATACGCTGTGGCGACCCCTGAAAGGGAAGAAGAAGGCTTTTGAGTGCGAAGAAGGCTTTTGAGTGCGCCTTATACACTGGAAAATACGGTAATCAATGATTAGAAATGCCCCTCGATTCATTTGAAAATGAGTTGTTGATGAATCATTGCAGCTCAACCTCAATCAATGCAAGGTTCACAAAATAGACCATTAGTGAGATATACACGCATCTGTGCTTGAAGATTTTTTTTTTGCATGTGTGTTTTGCATTCGGGTTGTTTTATGAGTTTGGTGAATGCAAGCAAAACATATTGGCTATGCGTCACTTGAAATCAACATGGAAATAGAGTGTCGGAAAAATTGGATATGGGCATTCAATTGGACTTCAGCACGAGATTTCAGAAGGGATTTCAGCAAAAAAGATGAAGACACATGGAACAATCTACACGCAGCCACAATGCGCACAGTGTGCACGATTCAGTGAGGTCCAATCCTCTCTGTCACGCCACAATGGTGCTTCAGTATGAGGGAAAATGTGCCGACAGCTCAAAGTGCTGTTAACACACTTTGCCTTTCAACACCCAAAAAGCCTTTTCCATTTAAATACACAAAAATCTAAATTCACCGGGAATCCAGACTGCCAGAAAATACAAGGAAGAAGAAAGGGTGGTACCAGAAGAAAGCTAGAGATTCTCTTGTCACTATATTGCAGCTGCAAACTACTATCCTTGTCATTTATCGAATTACTTGTGAGACACGTTGTAGACAAGCTCCACGTTCGTATGTTTAGCAACACCACAAGCTTTCCTTCACCTCCTAACTGGCGATCGTTCCGTTACATGTCACAATTGCAAAGTCTGTGGCTCAGCACCGGTGGATTATAGTAATCAATAACACTTAAAAGGACACCTGGCACGATCATCCGGTGCCGATTCATTGTTTGTTTGCTGCTTGGTTGCAGCATGCATCGTGTATGTGTTTGTTTAACCTTGGCGGGCTTTTACTTTTGGTCTTCTTTTGCTACTTTGTATTTTTTTCCATTCAGATCATTTTGATGTTTTACATTTTGTTCCTGCTGACTTTATTTTAATACAATTTGTCAAACAACCTCCTGCTCCCTCCTGCCTGCTTTTTGGGATCCGAACCCGCCATCACCACCTCGCAAAACGTGACAGATTTTAATTTCAATCCAAATAATCCTGATTAATATTTTCTTCGTAATGGCCCAGCCCTAGTGGGTACCCCGCTAAAGAATTATATTGTTTTGCCACAGATGTAGTGTGGATAAACCAAATGTTTTTCCTGCACACTTTTTGAGTCAGTTTGCCTTTTGATGAATTTTCATGAAGAAGAAAGGCAGTCAGAGTTGCAGTGCAGCTTGTAACACACAGTGTCATAAAATGTATGACTGTGATCCTTGTAATTAACTCCAGTCAAACGTAACCTTGATCAACAGAGGCGTCTGCATTTTTTTCTAAAGAAGAATAATAAGAACCAACGAGTTTTTCTTGCGCGACATCATCAGGTCGGCGTGCCTTTTGATTGGCTGCCGCAGATGCTCAGATGAGCATTAGGCGAGGCCATGTTTGAGCGTGTCGGTAAGCCGGCGTGTCGGTAAGCCGGCGTGTCAGTGGCGATCCATTGCGTAGAGAAAGCCCCCCAAAATAATAATCAAACACTCTCGCCGCTGAGGAGCAAAGCTGCCAGCGTCGCGGAAAACCGACAGACACGTTCCTGCACTGACAGCCGACGCTGGCACGGCGGAGGTAAACGGACGACAGCGCTCGGCGGCCCCTAACGACCATCCCTCTTTCCCGCTACACGCGCCACACAACCTCTGTTTCAGCGGACTGAGAAAAGCCATTAGCTACCACCACATTACCCCGCCATCCCTCACATGGTGGATGGCTCCTCTCTCCCATGAGCAGCTAGCTCCAGCCTGCTGGTACTCTCCTCTTTACCGCCTCCTCCTCAAACTCATCCCCCTCCCCACGCCTTCCCTTGGAAATCCCCAGCTCCATACATCACATTTAACACTTTGACACTAACAGTCTATAATGGTTCTATTCTACAAAATCACTCTGCCAACTTCAGGATAGCATAGCACAGAGTGAAGGAAATAAATACCACTCATGACTGGTGGCAGTAAATTCCAAAAGAATGGGAAAACGACACAAAAAAAACAGAAAAAGAAAAGGGAAAGCTGGTTATACACTCTTATGCACGCCTGCATAGATGGGTGGGGTTTCAAGGGCCCGTGTACTCCCACCTCTCCTCTTACTTCTACTGACAGCAACTGCTCCACATGTCGACGCCTCATAACCAAGCCATTAAAGCATATTTTCGGGGACTTGGACAATCCTTGACGAGCACTTTACGGCTGTATAAAAGAAACATTTCACTACCTTAAATTATTAAAATCAAAAAGTTGCATGAATAAATAAAAGAGAACTGAATAAGTGATGTGACAAGACAGGTTTGAGGCATGACCTTTGAGAGTGCCTCCATAGACAAAAAGAGGGCCACACTTATAACCACAGACGACACCGTTTATTGCGCAAAATGAGTTTGGATTGTATAGTGTGCTCTATTCTCTCCAAATAAAATCAGAAAAAAACAGCAGGGTACCCCAAATTGAATCCTGTGGAACTCCACATTAGAGTTAGGCATACACATCTATGGACCAGTTTCAGTGAACCTCACATGCATGCTTTTGTAATATGGGAATAAAGTAAAATACTCAGCTTCTGGACAAATTAATCTTGTTCAGGTGAATAAACAATAAAAACATTCAGCAGGGGTGGTTTCTTGGACCAAATTTATGCTGCATTGTCCAAATGACAATTCCAAAGTTTTGCACAAGCGGGATAAGAAGGCATGGCGGAGGAAACAGAGACAGTTGAATATATTCACAATAGAATCAGGCTTTTGAGTGAGCAGGGATACCATTTCTGATAGATCAGATGTCTGCTCAATCGAGTACAGGGTTAACTTACCAATCAATGTAATCTTGACAAAAAATACTGTTCAGTCACCGGTGGGCTATGTACACGTGTATCTGCCGAAACTATACCAAGAAACACAATCAAAACTAGAGCCAAGCACAGAACATTACACATCGTGTAAATATGTTATATTAGAGATGTGGCCATTGTTAATCAAGGACATGCATTGCCAACGGGTGTTATTATGAGATGACCCAAATTTCAGTCTAAGAGCAGCTAAGTAGCATTTCACTCATTCACTGCAATTCCCAAATTTATTCGGGAATCGAAAATATGACGTAGAGCACCATTCGATTTGCACAATTTGTTCTGGCTTTGGTTTTTCTTGCTAGGGTGCCAACAAAAGCGCTGGCCAGACCTCTGGCAATATGTTTTTCCCTTGTACAAGGGGACAGCATTTCCCTTTCCACCATGTTTGCGCTTTGTTCCAGCTCCAGCTATTGTTAAAGCGCTATAGAAACCAATATGTATGTATTGCATTGTATTTTGGATAGCCACCCTCATTTCTACGGAGCCCCTAAGGGGACATCGAAGGAAAAAAAACACTCGCTTCAAATGTCTTTCACTTATTAGGAAAGAATGGATTGAATCTCAAGAATGGATTGTATATCTTTATATTTCAAGCCAATTTTAAAGTAAAACTCGATTAAACGAACAAACGGGTGAAAAGGCTCCATTTTTGTTGTTTTCGGTTACACTGACGATGAACCGGAAGTACATGAACGCGTATTTTTTAAAAAAAGATTGCGAGATCTCGCATTCTTTGCAAAGTATTGCGAGATCTCGCGAAGTTGTTTTTCTTCTTCGATGTTTTCTTGAATGTTTATGTATTCCTAAAACTCAATATTCTGTGGGTACTCCAATTTGAGTGATATGACAAAAACCCTGGCACTTCACATCGTCTGGCAGTGAATTAGTTAATATGAAAATGTAATGTATCTGAGAATTTTGTGTAATATTACGATATACATTGTTGTGCAAAAACATCTACACTGAAAAAGCAGTTTGTTAAAAAAAATGGAACAGTAT
Organism: Hippocampus bargibanti; assembly: GCF_051943395.1. NCBI lineage: Eukaryota > Metazoa > Chordata > Actinopteri > Syngnathiformes > Syngnathidae > Hippocampus > Hippocampus bargibanti. The sequence continues at coordinate 15,946,483 of NC_142744.1, read as the reverse complement.
TCTGCCGATATAGCACAGTAGTTAGTATATATACATTTATTGTCACTTCCTTCTATTTTGTCACTGATGCTGGATTTGGGCAACGACACATGCAGTGTGTTTGAGTCAGTGAATATAACAATATTCAGATTGGGTACACACAGCAGTAGACAAAAATGGATGGAGGTATCAAATGACAATTGGTAACTCAGATGTGCCAACAAAATCCAGCCGTAGCGTTAACATATCGTCAGTCGTTTGGTCTCTGAGAGGGTATTCATTTTAATTTTTGCCATTTAAACACTCCACTTCGTTGGAATCCTTCATCGCCCTGCGACAACGCTCAAAATTGGCTTATTTTTCAGTCTAATGGGCATGCTTGCTCCCCCATTAGTAGAGGAAAAAAATCACACATAGCTCCAGCCTTGGTGTGTGCACCAATCAAAACGTAATGCGCATTTCAAAACCAAGTTGAATAATTAATTGCAAGTTGAATATCCGACGTGCAGCTCGGCTCAGGAGTTTTTTTTTTTTTTTGCCCCGAGGCCTCAAGATCTCTCTAACTTTTGACTATGTAATCTCCAACCAATCTAAAGAAAGCAAGTGAACAATAACGCTACATTTCATCATATTGCTGGCACAGAGCGACTCCTCCTGTTTTGCCCTTGAGGGTGCTCGCAATCCATAATCGCAAGAAATGATTCGTCTTTATGTAGTCCGGCTATCAGCAGAGTTTGACCTGACTCTAAATGCCACTGATTTACGAGCTCAATGCAGACATATTAACACGCTGAGTATTGTATCTTCCTTTTAACAGTAATTGAGCCCTAAATGGACATACATTACATTTGACACAGATGAAGCCAATGATGCAGCAGGGTGGCAAATGGATGGATGGCAGACCAAAGCGGAACCTAAATTGCTCATTACAGGAAAAGGATACACATGAGACACAACAGGGACAACTGGCATAATCAAATAATAGCCAATATCAGAGGTCCTTTAAAAATAGTGTACTTGACACACTTCCTTTATTCCTTCAATTATTGAATTCACCTTCATTGTCAATGAACAGCCAGCGAGGAAGGACCACGGATCCTCATCCAAGAGTAAATAAAGTGTCATGATCTCTTTTACATTTCTTTGACGTGACGATGCTCCCTACGCTAGAGCGAATGAAGTGGTGAATAGCATGCAGCAGTGGCCTGACCTTCAAGGCCTGCAGAGCCTTCTCTGCTGGCCTAAAAATATTTGAATCACGGACTGATTTCTTATTGAATAATTGCAAATTGCTAGAAACTAGCCAATCATAGTTTGCGAAGACTTCTCTGATCACAAGCCGCTAGTGACAATACCATACTAGCCAGAGCTAGCACACTGTATCGGGAGCGAGCTGCATAATCAAATATGTTGTGTTGATTGAATAGCAGTTTTGTCAACCCACAATAACTGAAGGAGGAGAAGAAATGGATTTGATTGGAGATTTACTGTTAAAGCCACTTTCAAGAAAAAATGGACATCATTGAGAAAGGTCCTGGCTAATGGTACGCTCTCGTGGAATTGGAGTAAATCACACTTTTTTCAGTCTGGTTTGATTCAGACGTAGCACTACTGAAGGCTGAGCGATGAAATCCTCAGCCTGCCACTGGCATGTCGATACCACACATTTGGCTCAAGTTCCTGCAGGTCAAAAGCAACATCTTGATGACAGGTTGAAGGCTGACAACTGCTTTGTGCTTTGGTTTACTGAAACCTCTTCACGTTCTTGAGTTACCTCGCTTTCTTTGGATTGGGTGCAGGCTCAGGCCAGCAGTTTTCACAACCTTTCTTAAGACGCATGTCCAAACTGTGGACATGCGACAAATTTCCACGGGAACAAAGAGCGATATTACATTTTTCATATGCCGTCGTTTTGTCGCCCATCATTTTTCGTCATCTGCACAGACCATCTTTTTGTCGAGTGAAACGCACTCGAACACATCTCGTTTATCAATGGGATGAGTCGCCAAATGGCGGTGGAATCTTGTAATTCCCACTGGCAGTCATCCTTTGCTTCGAATAACTCAATAACCAGAGACGATTTAGAAAGACAGCCTCTACTATTCTTTTTTTCATCATTACAACATGCATGTATAGTCTTCAACAGCCCTCCAACACCGTTTCTCTAAAAGCGCCCATGCAGGCGCTGTAAAAAAAAAAGAAAATCTGAATTGTAGAGGCCACACCAGTACAATACCAACTTTTCTTCCAACTCAGACATGTAGCCAATGTGACTGCAGCGTGAATGTTCATCTGCACACATATGATAAGCCACATATGCACTTGTGGGGATAACAAACACAAAAAAAGAACAACTATTTTTGTGCTGAGCAACAACTGGAAACGACTACAAATTTGTCAAGTGAGGTTGACCAATAAAAATACATGATCTGCCGAATACAGTTAACTCATTTACTGCCATTCACAAATGTATTCGGGAATTGAAAATATGGCGTCGAGCTCCATTCCTGAATTTGGGGGCAGCATTTCCCTTTCTTCCATGTTAGCGCTTTTTTCCGCTATTTTCAGCTATTGTTAAAGCCAATATATATATATTGAAACGCGCATATATATATATATATATATATATATATATATATATATATATATATATATATATATATATATATATATATATATATATATATATATATATATATATATATATATATATATATATATTGCATTGTATTTTGGACAGCCGCCCTCATTTCAAGCTCAAATGACACCAGACCCATATAATTTAGGAATTAACTATTTTTTCAGATGAAAAAAGGAGAGTCTAAGGTTTCTAACGCTGTATTGAATGTTTATGTAGTCCTAAAACTCAATTTTATGTGAGTCTTGAATTCAAGTGATTATGACAAAAACCCTGCCACTGCAGTGGACACGTTTTTGCACATCATCTGGCAGTGAATGAGTTAAGTTGCAATGCATTTTTTTTTGTTGAATTCCACTCTGGCAAATGTCATTAAATTCCTGTTAAATCCCATGGAAAGTTTCTTTTCAACTCCATTTCAACTACAACTGTAATGATAAAGCATGTCAGTGTCAATCAAAGCTTTTAAATCCTTCCAAAAAGTGGACTGTTTCGCTCAGATCTCATAACATTGTGCAGAACACCTCTGAGAATATTTAGTAACACAAATGTTATTACAAGGCAGCATATTTACAGTCCTGCGTTTTAATACGTGTCAAAATGGGTTTTTTTTTCAGGCCACCTTCTCCTCTCACTTGTCCTTGGCCCATTCCTTTGCAGCGGGCTTGTCTTTATTATTTAATTAAGCCACTACAGCCGCACATTAATAATTGAGTGTGAGTGGAGACCCAGGGCAGCCGCAGGCTCTGGCGCATTGGGCTTCCTGATGAGGAGTGTATTAAAAATGTGTGTGTTTATGTCCCCGGGGCGTCTGTCCTGGCTGCATAAAATTGAATTGGTTATATCTAATATATCATCCCCTAAGGGTTGGGGGTTGGGAGGGGGGTGGCATAGTTGGTCGCATCCCGCCAGCAGGGAATGAGCACAGACTTGAGAGATTTTGGGGTTTGGGAGGTGTGCGCAGGGGGGTAAATGAGGCCGTGACGTGAATGTCTCTCAGAATCAAATCGATGGCTGTCCGTATTCTCGACGCGCATGGCCTTGAGCTAGGAGGGCGAGACGAGCCAATCCGCGACCGGATTAAGTCCACTCGTTACCGCTGTCTTTGTTCACTTGGAGTGCCTGCTGATGCGTGCATCGTGAGGAAGGGTGCACAGATTACAACCCCCCCCCCCCCCCCCAAAAAAAAAAAAAAAAAAAAAGTCCCAGATAGCGGCAGGATGGATGCTGGTGACTGCAAATACCCTCCCGTTGTGTCTTATCTGCTTCACCCACCCTCCCCCCGACTGCTCACCTCCACGTGCAGCCGTTCTCCCTTTGCCTGCTGCACCTTTAAGGCCTGCAGACTCCATGAGAATGAGTATTTTTAACATCACCGCCACCATCCTCCATTAAGGTCAGGACCTAAATTATTGATCGGCAACCTCTATCAGCATAACGGTCACGTAGCCACTATCACAATCTAACCCCGCCGCCCTCGGCCAGCTCTCTGCAGCTCCCTCAATTAGAGCCAGATTCTCATTACAAAGAGAGACAGCCTGCGAGGAAGAAAGCAAGGAAGAGAGAAAAAGAGAATGAGAGAGAGAGAGAGAGAGAGGGAGGTCCATTTCAGATGGGGGGAGGAAAGTGTTGGGGGGCGGGTGCAGCAGGCAATCTCTACAACCACCCGCTCCCTCCTACGCCTCTTCCTCCTCCTCCTCCCCTTGAAGTCTCCCATCATCTCCACCAGACAAGACCCAAAGATGACAGGTCTTATCCTCGCCAAAATGCGGTCGATAAGGCTGCTGTAAAAGAATAATAAAAGAATAATGCATGGAGGATGAAAGAGGAAGGCCGACCGGGTGCGAGCAAGGCAAAGAAAAGGGAAAACAAGGGAGTAGAAGAGAGGCAGGCCACAGCACCATAAATAAAGATGCCGTGCACTCGGGGCTGGATGTGCTAATGAATTCGGAAGGTCCCGGATCAATAACATCAGCACGCCGACGACACTTTGCAAATGCCAACGCAGCTCTCGGCCTTAAGCGCAGCTCAAGAGGGAAAAAACAGACATTTATCACATGCTTTTGCTCTGTAATATGAATAGCAAAAATCATCCAATGTTGTGTCTCTGGGGGATGGGGATGATAGTCTGTCAATTTATCATTGACTGTGTGAACTTGAATGCTGATCCAAGTGCACTACAGATTCAGAATCAGCTGGTTTGCTGATGGGGGGGGGGAGTGACGGTGGCTATGGTAAACCGAGCTATATCTGCAATACGACAACTTGGAAAGGATGGCAGTGTACTGGCATGGAAGGAAGAGTTTTGAGAACATTCAGAGTGACATTCACTGAATTGATTTAAAATACTAAAACGTTCTCAAAAATCAACAGTGTGCTTTATAATTGTGATGTATTTATTGCGGTTGTGCTTACTGACCTCAAATAAGTTTTATGTGATACCTCACGCTCAAAGAAATTTGTCAAAATGTTTTTGTATGTCGTAAATCCACACCTGATCACAATGCATTCCAATTCTCAAGTGTCTATATTTTCATTATAAGAAAACTACTTGCTGCTTTTGTGTCGAAGAAACATGTCAACAGTCGTCCCACTCGCACAAACCCTTTATTTAACCCAAATCCATTTGAATAATTTTACTGTCCCATGAACTGACAGTTGGGCCTCAATCTGGCATTTTATTTGACTCAAGTCAGGATTTTTGTGCCCTGTTGACAGATGACAAAGGTCAGTAAGTTGCCGCTACCCTTATCAAATGGACCTACAATTTCCATCCATCCATTATCCGTACCGCTTATTCCTCATTAGGGTCGCTGGAGCCTATCCGAGCCGTTTTCGTGCACTAGGAGGTGGAAACCCTGAATCGGTTGCCAGCCAATCACAGGGCACACAAAGACAAACAACCATTGGCTCTCACACTCATACTGAGGGTCAATTTTTAAGTGTTCATTCAGCCTGCCATACATGTTTTTAGAATGTGGAAGGAAACCGGAAGACCCGGAGAAAAACCACGCAACATGCAAATTTCATACCGGGAGGCTGGACTGGCTCTTGAACTCACGAACTCTCACTGAAGCTGGTGTGCTAACCACTTGACTACCGGGCCGTATAGACCTACAATGTGAATAAACTATTTAAAATCTGATGCTTCACAAAAAATGTGCGGATTATGAGTGGAAATGTACGAAAACAGTCCGGTTCATTGATATTGTGCCATGTAAGAAGGTGTGCTTTCATGCCTCTCTCTCCAAAAAATGCAGTAACACAGTATGATAAAATATAAGATATGTATCAGAATCAGAAAACCTTTATTCGTCCCACAATGGGGAGATTTGCAAATGTATGTATGATAATATAACCTTGACCCCCATACCTATCTGACCTTCTTCAAATTTCTATTCCCTCTTGTTCCCTCATATTCTCTTCCTCCCTCCACCTCTGTGTGCCCCCCCTGCCCGTCTCAGTACGATGAGGGACAGAGCTTTCAGCTGCTCTGCCCCCAAACTCTGGAATTCACTTCCTCCCAACATTAGTAACATCGATTCTCTTCCCACCTTCAAATCCCATCTCAAAACCCACCTATTTAAAATTGCAATTTCTGTGTAGCTCTTTCTCTTGTTTCTATTTATAATTGTATTTTATCATGCATTCTATTAGTGATTGTATTTTATTTATTATAGTACCTATGCTTGTCTGTGACTGTAAAGTGTCCTTGAGAGCTTTGAAAGGTGCTTAAAATAAAATCTATTATTATTATTATTAATATAAATGCATTTTTCCCAATTGTCGTTCAAGGAAAGCTATATAAATTGTGAGTGTGTGTGCATGTGAGCATGTGCATGTGCTTGTGTGTCATTGCGCAGCAAAGAGCATCAGGAAGCAGGAAACAGCCTTGACGTCTGCTAATGGGGATGATTTCCACCTAGAAGATTCTGTGATAGCAGCCCGCGTGTGCTATCTGTTATTAGCCGTGCTGATGACAAATGGTTTCTTTGTTGTCATTCAGATTTATTTTATTTTCACGCCTGTCACGGAGAGGAAAATCACAGACAGAGCGAGAGACGGCACATGCAAAGAGAGAGCGGAAAGCTTTAGACTGAAAAAAATTCAACATAAGGGTCAGCCCGTCTATGAAAATAATGATCTAAAGCTGAACAAATTGACTTGTGGCCTCACTGACGGCATAAATAGTGAATACAATTTTAAGAAATCAACAATGCGCATCCGTGCCCAATACACACAAAAAAAAACATTATGCGTGTGCAAGCAGCTGGATGCCCCCCCCACAACCATGACCCCCACCGCCCTCGCCTACTTTGCAAAACCATGGCGCCTTGCAAAGACCCCCTGGGAAGGCTCTGGCATCTCAAGGAATGTGACACCATCATGCGCATGTGTGTGTGTGTGTGACGTGTTTGTATGCAGCACATTCATGGCGCGGAGGAGCAGCATCAGAGCTTCCTCGGGATTGCAAAGCTGTTTGCAACGTCAGCGTTCAAAGGACCGCTGCCTCCACACGCCTCGACACCGAAACACAACCTGCCAAGCCAAATGAAATTGCCATTATTTCTAATTAATCCCTAATTAAAATATATTACTCCACAGATTCCGCAAATCTCTCTTAGTATGCTAATGTGGCCGATTGGAGGATATTTACATATCATTAATTAAGGCGGGCGCATTCTCTTAGCCTAATGAGCTGTGGCCTGAGTATGCCAAGGAAAGCTAAATGGGAGTGAGTAAGCACAGCCATGGGGGTTGGGGGGGTTCGTTGGTCATGGGGTAACCGTGTGGTGAGTCAGGACGATCAAAAGCAGGCATTGGGCTCAAATCGTGGGAAAAAAATCCACCCTGAAACAATTTAACATGATTAAGGAGCGCCGTCGGTGCTCATTTAGGCAGGCGGCGGCGTTCCGGTTGCGGAAAGATGCGCGGCCATGAGGACAGGAAGTGACAGCAGGGTGAGGGAGGATATGTTATCACTGTCACCGTCGCTATTAATATGGCCGACGATACCGCCGCACGGCGAGACCATCCCGCGCTGACTGTCGCGGCGGCTCATGCAAGGAATACACGGTGAACTGCTGCTCACCCTGTAAAACGACGGCAAAGCTATTGTTTGCATTTGAGCAAACAAGCCTCTTAAAGCTGAGACGAGGTTACGTTCAAGCACTCTTCAACATCTATTTCCTTCATTACTTATCTGGAGGGTCACTTGGAGGCTGCAGAGGAATGAATATGCACGAGCTCACTTAGTATTTCAGTGAACTTCCGCGATAACGCGCTTCAAAATGGAATATAGATCCCATAAAATGATGGGAAAACCATTTTGGATTGGATTAGCCTTTATTTGTCGCGCAGTGGAGAAATTTACATTTCACAGTGGCCAAGTTACGAAAGGAAGAGTCAAGAAAAGGAAGGAGTACAAAAAAATACAGTAGCTGCTGTAAAGGCAGCCACCCTTGTGGCGCCATCTTGAAGTCAAACAACAACAAAAAACAAATGACGTGACACAACACAAAAGACACAGACAGTCATTCAATCTTAAGTACTTTCTGCCCCCCCTGTGTTGCATGAAGCAGTTCGAAATGAAAGAAGAGAGGATCAAAGTGTCCTCTTCGCCAGTGGATCAGGGACGTCATGGTGAAATGTGCACGTCTGCTACAAGCTAAATGTTGAAAGCAAACACCAAGCTGGAGCATCCATTGACAAAAAGAAATTGTCTCACACATGCTGTCCCACATAAATCTGCTTCAATTCCAAGCCGTGGCAGTTCCACATATGCATCGGCGCTCTGCGCTGACGCTCCTTTCTTCTTATCGCGGGTTCCTCAAGCCATGCATCCATCCAGCCGCAGACTGTCCAACAGCACCGACCGTTTCACTGAACCAAGGGCTGTGAAAATTACATGACATATTTTGCACACAACTATGTCATAAGTGACTGAAGCGCCACCTCCTTCTCAATAGTTTTTTTAACTTGAAATTTTAAAAAAGATGGTACCAAAGTCAATTCTTACATGAAACATGAGCAACAAATCAGCAAATAATTTCACAAATAGGCAAGTTCATAAAAGGCAAACCACAAATACCACAATAATCATTATCTACATGGGAATGCTTGACTTTGGACTGTATCGTCCACATTCCGAGGCTACGACGAAGAGCGTACAATGAACTAATTGGTAAAGAAGCTCTATCTCAGTTGTGACTATAACGATGACAAGCGCTACGGAAAATGCATTCATGAGGATAACTCATCACTGACATAACATTCAATGATGCTAAACTGTTACTTAAAGGACAACCGACGTCACTTTTTTGTTTTTTAACTGACATCAGAAAAACGTTTGATAGCATCGAAAATACCCAAAACACGCAGTATGATATTTTTAGTCAAATGCAAAACACCAATAAAAATGACTTAAAGTGTGCAAAATCTGCAAAAAATTGAGCTGCGAATTGGGCATTTTCAGAAAGTTCCGCCCCCAGTTCGTGATGTCACGCCAAGACGTATTGCATTGCTGGAGAATCCAAACAATGGCTTCAGATTCGGATAATATGCTTTCTTGTTACACATCCAGTTATGAATATGATTCAAATAGTTCTGAAGAGGAAAGCATACATGTTTGCTATCGATTAAAGAATTTATTCCATGCCATTTTGAGGCAACATTGGGGCAACAATGGATCACTAGAAAAGAGGCACAAAATGGCGACCTCCAGTGGCCACCTCCGCTTCCACAGGCTGATAAATTCCCAATATGGAGCTTGGACTCCCTCTTCTGGTGGCTTTTGGGTGCAACACGGTTCTCAGACCAAACATGTACAGCAAAATACATTGACGTGATGGAAGGATGCTACAATGCATCTTTTTTACGGTCAGGGGGCGGTCCTTTCATGACGTCACGTACGGACTTGTCACCAACTCAAAAACAAGACTTCCTGAATATTCAGAGCGAGTCTTAAAATGTAAAATATAGCTATATGCGGTGGAATCTTATTAAAATACGCTCAGTAGAAGTCATTTGAAGCCATTTTACAAATTATGGACACAACTTGTCCCGAGAGGTCGGTTGTCCATTAAAACATTACGAGTACATTTCACTTGGAAAGTTTTGCCATGGGAAAAGTTCTATCGCCACAACATTTATCTCCAATATTTGCAACTGGGGAAATTAATTCATCACAGACAAACAGCTTCCAGCATTTTTTCATTGTCATTGAGTAAATCCCATCCTGTCAGTTGAAAAAAAAAAACTTGCAAAAGAAAATGATTTAAAATGGCACATTAAATTTAAAGGACAACCGACATCACTTTTTTGCTTCCTAAGTGACAACAGAAAAACGTTTTTTAGCATCTAAAATACCCAAAACACACAGTATAATATTTTTAGTCAAATGCAAAACACCAATAAAAAAGACTTAAAGTGTGCTGAAACTGCAATAAAAAATGAAACCGGAAGTGGCCAGTTTCAGAAGGTCCCGCCCCCTTGTTCGTGGTGTCGCCCCAAGACGTCTTGCCTTGCTGGAGAATCAAAACAATGGCTTCAGATTCAGAGAATATGCTTTCTTGTTACTCACCCAGTTATGAATATGATTCAAATAGTTCTGAAGAGGAAATCATACATGTTTGCAATCGTTTAAAGAATTCATTTCGTGCCATTTTGAGGTATCTGGGGGCGGGAAATGTAGCACCAAAAAGAGGCAGAAAATGGCGACAAAGCTCCGTGTAAGGAATTAATCAGCCCGTTTCCACAGGCTGATTAATTCCTTACACGTAGCTTTGTCGCCATCTTCTCCCTCTTTTTGGTGCTACACGAAGTTTTCAGATCAAACAAAGTACAGCAAAATGCATTGACGTGCTGGAAGGACTGCTACAATGTGTCCTTTTTTCGGTCAGGTGCGCTCCTTCAGTGACGTAATGTGAGGACTCGTCACCAACTCAAAAACAAGACTTCCGGAATATTCAGCGCGAGTCTTAAAACGTAAAATATAGCTATATGCGGTGGAATACTTGTAAAATACGCTCAGTAGAAGTCATTTGAAGCCATTTTACAAATTATGGACACAACTTGTCCGGAGACGTCGGTTGTCCTTTAAAGTGTGTTGAGAATTAATTATTGCATAAAAAATTGATCACTGGAAAAGAATTGTTCCCATTGGCTAGAACTAAAATGACAGAGTGTGTGATTGGGTGCCCTCCAATATGTGTCACCACTCTCTTGTCTTTTGTGTTCATGTTGTCACACCGAGTTATTCTGTATTAGTATCTTTCATAAATGTGATCGCTCTTGTATGGGCTGGGAAGTTCAGTTTTGAGGTTAACATTGCAGTTAATACTGACCACACACTACATGATCGTACGGGGTAGTCTTGCACAATGAAATTCAATAATTCAGGAGAAGAGACAATTTGAAAACTGTAGCGAGAAAAAAAAACGGCCTATGCAAATTTAATAACGCTAAGGTTGATTGAAAAAAAAAACTCATTATGTTGCTGGAATGTGCTCTGCCTCATCCTAAGAAGGACAATATATTTCCTCACGTGAATCCATGAAGGTACGGAACATTGCAAACACAGCTCAATATGATGCACAGTTACAATAATTAAAGGACCCAAATATGTGGGAAGGTGGAAATGCCTGTGACGTGTCCTTGAAAGTTTTGAAAGGCGCTTATGAATAAAATGTATTTATTATTATTATATTATTATTATTATTATTATAATAATAATAATAATAATAATAATAATAATAATAATAATAATAATAATAATAATAATAAATAGAAGTTTAGATAGTAATGGCCAGGTACACTTAATGCTATGACTACTGTGATACGATGCCTTTTGAAACAGATGCAATCCTACACTTTCACAGTTATCTGACCTGTAACACTCCAAAGAGACAAGCAAGGGATATTAACGACTGATTATTTTTTTACTGAGAAATACGGCACAGTTTGCTTGACCTTATTTGGGATGCAACAAAAAGAAACAGTATATAAAAGCTACTTAATGCATCATAATCCAATAACATTACAATCCAACGCTAACAACACACACTGAAATGCCTGCACTAGAGCGTGTCCACTTTTATTCATTTGGGTGCAATTAGGCTCCGGTTTTAGTTGCATTATTAAACTGCTATTACACTGCAGTAAGTCAGCTGCTCTATCTGTATTTTAGTGCATATTGAGCAATTAACTGGAATATCAGTGAGCACCACCCAGTCACTAATGTGAATATGAAGTGCATCCAGAAATTTAAAAAAATGTCCATCAAGGCGAACATGGATATTGTTCATGAATATCATGTCGTATGAGGAAGGCGAGAAGGAGGAAGAGAGTGGCTGGGGTGAGGCGCACCTTTCCCATCTCCTTGTTCTGCCCATTTCCAGCTGCTTTAATTTGACACCTTGAGCATTGGATGGGGGTCGGGTTAACTAGGTGGGGGAGTGCGGAGACACAGCGGAATTCATTAAGGATAGCGAGCATCCTCTCCCCTCGCCGCTAATGACATCAGAGGTTAGCGGGGAGCAGGCGAGAGGCGAGAGATTGGGGAGCAAGAGCAGCGGATGCACGAGTGATAATCATGAAGTGTATTTTCAACGGCAATTAAAAGGAAGACAGCTCACCCGTGAGCTGCTCCAAGTCACTTCCTTTTGCCAAGTGGATTTCTGAGCAGTCTTTTAATACCAAAATGCCAATTGCAGTAAATATTTGTATAGGAAAAATATTTTTAGCTACATGTATATTGTCAAAGAAGCATTCATTTTTTCATTCATTCATTCATTCATTCATTCATTCATTCATCCATCTTCATTTATCCTTCATCAGATTTGAAAAATTAATCATGGCGGGAGTGATTGAAACAGAATGACAATCGGATTGAGAACAAATCTTTTAACTCATTCATTACCAGATGTATAAAAGTGCGTCAACTGCAGTGGCAGGGTTTTTGTCATTGTCACTCGAATTCCAGGACCCACAGAATATTGAGTTTTGGGACTACATAAACAGTCTATACAGTGTAAGAAACCCGAAACTCTCTTTCATCAGAAAAAAATAGTTCATTCCTAAATTATATGGGTATGGAGTTATATGAGCTTGAAATGAGGACGGCTGTCCAAAATACAATGCGATACATACATATTGTTTTATAAAGCGCTTTAACAACAGCTGAAGCTGAAACAAAGCGCTAACATGGTAAAAAGGGAAATGCTGTCCCCTTGCGGAAGGGAAAAACATTGCCAGAGGTCTGACCAGCGCTTCAGCGGCAGTCCCCGAAAACCAAAACCAAAGAAAAACCAAAACCCGAACAAATTCGGGAATAGCGCTCAACGTCATATTTTCAATTCCTGAATATGCAAGAGTGTCAGTGATTGTGGTAATATTGCTCCCTGCAAGTGAATGCTCGCCAGCAATTTAGCATTAAACAGACGGTTTAGCGGTATTGTCAACGAAGCCCATTTTGGCAGTGGATCAACACCACTGTCATTTGTTTGTGAAAAAGAAAGTCTGTTCGCTAAGTCCAGCTAGTTTTGTAATAGGATGCAGCCAGTCCGTGGCGAGATTTAATATTTTTCAATTACATCACCAATAGACGCTGTTCACTCTAGGATCCTGGTCAAAGTAAGTAAGCTATTTTAAACTAAAAATGTAAATAAATGATAAACGAATAAACAACCCCCCACACCTCACAGAGATGTGATAAGCTCACTGTTTTGGTTCAACTGATCATAAGCTTTCCGACAAGTGAACATCAGGCTTGGCAAAACACTTTGGCCAGTGTATGGTCAAAATAAAGCACGCTTATAAGCACACTCCATTTGATCAAACTGGATTTTCTCCTTTTTTAGGACTGTGAAGTAGTTTCGTAAGGGAAATCCATTCTGAAGTCATTCATCGGCATCCACGTGAAGAGTGAATTGGCATTTTGAGCATGAGACACAGCACTATCGGTAACTGCAGTGTCTGAAATGACGTCTGCCCGGACGCCCGGGGCGTGCAACTTTTACGTTGGGCATAGAACTGATGTCTCCACCCGGGTGGCCGACAACTTTTTCAAGAAAAAAAAAACAAAAAAAAATGTGTTTTAAAAGATTTTTTTCAAATTAAACGTTTGGAAATCTTCGTTCGGTTTGGAAATTTCCGAATTTCGGTTCATTAGGCAATTTGCATACTCGGCAGCCGATCAGAAGCCTGCATCGAATAAGTTTGTGCTTCCGTGTGCATTTGCATATCATTTTCCAAAGTACACGCAGAGAGAACCCCGTTCCAGCAGCTTATGTATTTTGTTTTTCTACGTTCATTCCTGTCATCACTTTGCTGCTGTGAAATGTAAATTTCTCCACTGCGAGACTAATAAAGGCAAATCCAATCAAAAATGGAGAAGTGGTTAGGAATCAAGTCAAAACTTCAGCCCCAGAACAAAGATTCAAAAGAAGCTAACAAAATTTATGACGCTACAAAACGTAATCGTACATTAAAACCATCGTGGAAAGAGGAGTTCACGTGGCTTGTAGCAGACGACGCAACGTAAACACTGCATTGTGCAACATGCCGAACAGTGTATGGACAACCAACAACTTGGAGCAAAATCATCAAGGGATATTTACGATAAAATAAGCAAGGGGGCATTTGTGGTAGGTACGTCAATTACTTAATTGTAAAGTGTTGTTCTATTATATATTCTGATTATCAATCCTTAATACAACAATGTTTTTGTTGTTTTTTTAGTCGTCTTATTGTGTTTCAAGTTGTGAAAAATGGGGAAGGCAACTTTTCAGTTGTCTGCCCTGGTGTCCGGTAACTTTTTGTCATGAGTTTCAGACTGGTAACTGGATGAGACTTCTTGTGCCACGCAGCAAACTTGTTCTTAATTTTGATTTTTGGAGTATCGTAAACCAAGCACGGGCAAAGCAATCTGTGCTTGACACTCCAAACAAATACGATTTGAATTAGCAAAAAAATTGCCATTTTTTTGCCTCTGACCGTCATCATGCGTGATGATGACATCCCAACAACTTATTGCAAGGTGGAGAAAAAGACGAGCCACGATTTGCAGGTAGGATGAGCTGCAATCAGAGCATTTTTCAACATTGTGATTGTTGACAATCTGCGGCTGAAGAATCAGGCTGAGTGGCCATCTCTTAGGGGACCCTTCAGACAGGTAAAGTGCTGAACGTTATTGAAATGGCCAGGGGCACCTGCAATGGAAGACCTTTTGACAACGTTTTTTTTTCCCGGCCCCTGCAGAAGCGACAGCGGTGCGACTACGATGAGCCGTTTTGTTGTTGACAGTTATTTAATGTCTGTTGCAAGGCAAGCGGCACGTAAAGTCTCCTAAAAAAACATAGTATATAAATAAACATCTCTAGGCCGCTCATTTCCATTCATTTACCTGTGACATTTTTCATGTCGTACTGCCTGGCAAACTATCTGACTCATAAATCCAATTCAAGCCGATTAGTGGGGAACTTTCAAAGCTACCCTTCATTAATGTTAATGTTTTTTTTAGTGGAGGCCAGTGGTGGTTAGGACTACATGGCTGCCTTCCCGAGCTTGTTTAACAGGCTGCAGACAGAGATGGATGCTCCTGCTTGTCTGATAGGCTCTTGGTGCCATCTATCACCCAAAGGACCCACCCACGGAGTTGGCGTTCCATAACAAAGGGCAAGCAGGAACGCCGGTGATTGACAGCTTTATGTGTGCGGTGGCAAGTCAGACAGCCGAGTGCAGACGTGGGGATCCGTTTCTTGCCTTGGTGCTGGAAATAAGTTGTGAGGAAGAGGAAAAAAAATAATGACTGTACTGTGGAATCAATCAATATGTCTGCATATGAAAGAAATGAGTAAAAAAACATCCCGAGCGCTGCTGAGTAGGTCCAAAACTAATCAGGCAAACAAAGCTACCCAAGAGCAAAATAAAGCCTAAATGAAGAGATGTGTTGAGGCATAAACAGATATTATCATAAAGATTATTACCCCCGCACCTCCAGACTTACTAATTAGAGCAATAAACAACCATATTCTACAATGTATGGCTTCGGCGAGCCCCCCACACCCCAACATGTAAATACAGATGTAGCACAAACCAAAAAATAAATAAATAAAATAATAATAAAAAAACAACAACAACAACTAAGAAACTAAAGAGCAGTCAGTAAAATTCCAACTCATCCATCAAAAAACAGAACATCACGCACGGGAAAATGCACATATAAAATGCCACACAGCTGCCACAGATGTAATCACTTTACGCTTCCTCGTATATATTCTTGAAATGCAGAAGGCCGGCGGGTTGGGGGTGGCGGGAAGGGCTTTGCTGCCAGGTTGCTTCAGCAGAGACACACTAAATTTGGACAGTAAGTAGTATCACCCCATCGGCGCGGTACACCGCACATTCGCAACGCCCCATTTAACTGCACACGGCGCTTCCCTCTGCCGCCCTCATTTGCATATTTTGGCAGGGCCCTGACGGATGAAGACGGATGGGCCAAAATCAGCCTTGGTGAAACAACTGTTTTATCAAGGTTAAACTATCCAAGAAGCTCTTAACCTCCGTGCTTTTATCACGCGACAGCTCGCCCAATATCAATCTATCAATATGATCTTATTGGCGGGGACGGGATAGTGAGGGAGGGCAGCGGCGAGGCTCTTTATAAACTCAAGTAATGGCAGCATAAAGGAATTTTATATGTTTTAGGGATGCGGGGACTGACTAATGTAGTGCTGAAGGACCATGTCTAATAAAATGGGCTACAAGGTGGTGGCGCCATTGCCAATTGAATAAAACATAATCGAGACACTGGCCTCCGGGCATGGGGGAGTGAGGGAGGTCGGCATTTCCGATTGTGATTAGAGAGAGAGAGAGAAGTAACAACAAGTAGTGCTTCCCGCCATCACACGAGTTCCACGATCGAAAATGACACCAAGCCCAAGAAGACCACAGAGATCAGCTATTAAACCCATTCACTACCATTCATGAATTTTTTTGGGCTTTGTTTTTTTTCTTGCAGGGGGGGTCTGTATCAAGTTGCAGTCAGACCTCTGGCAATGTTTTCCCTGCCACAAGGGGGCAGCATTTATCTTTTCTACAGCCACCCTTATTTCAAACTCAGATAACTCCAGACCAATATTATTTCGGAATTACATTTTTTTTCTGATGAAAGAAGACAGTCTAAGGTTTCTTAGACTGCATTCAATGTTATGTAGTCCTAACACTCAATATTCTATGGGTCCTGCAATTTGAGTGAAAATGACAAAAACCCTGGCACTGGAGTGGACACATTTTTGCACATTGTCTGGCAGTGAATGAGTTAAGGAGACATGTTTGGTAGGGTTGACTTGTGTGCCTTGAGTATTTCACTTTTGTGAAAATTGGCCTCGATCATCCAAGCACTAGATTCCCGCATTAAACGGTTATGTATCAATCGGTGGTTTGTTTAGCAATTAGCATAGCTTTGCTGTCTTTCTTCAGCATTCCTTTATGACAATGATAATTGTCTAAACTGTAACTTATTCGCCACCACCGGAGCAACTCCGCAACGTGTTTGCCAAATTTGTGTGAGTGATGCACGTTTGTCCAGTCCAGGGAAGCCTTTTGGGATAGTTGATTATCAGATTTAGCATTCAATGTGTGTTGATGAGCCATCAAATATGTAAGGCGTGTTTTGTGCCAATGACATAATACACTAGGCAGGGTAACATTTTCAAACTATTCTAAAACACTGTGTCTTCAAAGTCTGTGTTAGCACAGATTAGCATTGGCTAACAAGGTGTCAATATTAGTCAGTAATAAGTGCTACATTGACAGACATAGTATAATTAAAGTGGTTTAGTGGTAAAGTGCTTGCTTTATAATGGCCCCTCCAACTGGGGGCGGGGGGGTTGTGCGGTTAAATTTGTCAATGGTGGTTTAGGACAAGCACCTTTCACTAGTAGTCTTGATGCAAATGGACAAATCACCATAGGTGCTAGTTTAACAAACCCAGACCGTGTTTACTTGAAGACTTGGGAAAAATAGACAGATTTAAGAACAACATTGGCTTACATTCATATTCACCAAAGTCATTCAAAAGTTAAAAAAATGAGAGTTTAAGAGAATTTTTTTTGTTTTACGGTCGCTTTAAAGAAACATGGTTCCTGTAGCCGAGGGTTCAGTTAACATGAATATATCTGCATTAACATCAAGATTATGTTTATGTATGACACAAACATGCCCACAGTTAAAAAAAAAGATTTATCTTGTCTTTTTCTACAGAGGACTAGTAAAACACTTTATCTTGTGTCTTGATGACTAGAACATTATATTATATTCAGAACAACAATTGCTTAAAAATGACATTATGCGGCAAGTAAATTCATAAGTACCTGATAAGTTTGAATCTTTGGAGGGCAAACATTCTTTGTCGACGTGAAACGACTGAGCACAAGTGTGCGTGGGTGGATCTGCGATTTGCTGATCATGCTCGAGTAAGAAAATGAGCTCAATTAAGATCATTTGAGAAGAAGTTAACTGTCCAGAACTAATACAGCTCAAGGCAAGCTGGAGGACAGGGGATACATCGCTCTTTTGGGGTCAGGACGCACAGGAGCATGAGTGTGGGTGCTATTTTTCATGGTGAAGCGAAACAAATGGGTCCCACAGTAAGTCCACACAATAGTTTGGATGTTGTATAAAATGATGACATATGCGCAGAACATTTCCTCTTATGTTGTTGTTTTTTTCATTTACTGCCACAAGGACTCCCATCTGCTGCTTTCTTTCAGTGTAACTGCAGAACATGTTTGCTTGTTTTTGATGTCGTTTCTACTATTTAGATGATGTAAAATCCAATTAAATCCCCTTGAAATCCCACTTGTAATGTGATAATGTTGCTTTTGTCAGTGGGAATGAGAGGCTATAAGAAGAAACTCAACTTGGGGTCAGAAAGCAGCGCACTCGTGTTTGTCCTGGCTGCTCAGCACAAGTCAACAACAATATGAAAAGAACACATTGTACACTGTAAAAGGAATCTAGTCTTCTCCCACTAGATGTGTGTCAGAATGTTCATCAAGATGAGGGTGGGTTTCTTCCCCTCCCCCCATTTATCATTCACTATGTAACTTCTTCTTCTTGTATGACAGTTAAGAATGTTAAAATGTTGGCGACTGACTTCAATTCGGCCCCGGCGATGCAATAATGAATTCTAGCAGCTCGCGCGAGCTGTGAAGTTAGTTGCTGCTATGGTGGGTTGTTAAAAAACAGTGGTGGGCCATGCATGTCACTCCTCGGCCTTCAGTAGTGCTACGTCTGGATCACTCCACGGCTACGAGTGTGATGTGATTTACTGCATGTCCACTTGTAATGGAGTTGTGCACTAAGATTATTAAATTATGACGGAAGTGACGCAACGACGCACAGTGTGGCACCAAGTCACGCCCATAGTTTTTAGAACTACTTGGACGAGATTTATGGTGAGTCGCATTTCTCTGATGGTCTGGATTAACGCGCATGACAATATCTTATTTTGTTTCCCCTTTTGTACTGTCTAGTGTTATCTAATTAGTTCCCTGATTCCTTTCCAGTCCAGATTACTTTTTGTGTCATTATTTAATTCAAGTTTTGTCGAGTGGAACTTTGAAGCAAATGTGCTTGATAGTGCTTTTCTGTTGCGCAGTTTTAATCACAAAACGAAACCCATGCGACTTCACCCATCCCTTCTGCGATACTGTGTTGCAGGTAATAATTGTTTCATCTCGTTTTGTATAGTATTCAGTTTCTTGTGTTGTGTTTCATTTGGCCGTGAGTGTTCGTGGCGGGTCGAACTGTGCCGCCATTATCCAGTGGACCGCGTGTTCTGCCGACGTCTCAGCATGTGGTGCGTTCAGGGACATCATAGCCTGCAGGACTGATTGTGAATTGTGGTAACAAATAATGGCTGAAATGTGATTGGTTAAATGCCTAAATACGAAAACACACATATGGAAGCAGCACAACAGGAGAAAAGCAATAAAAAGAAGCTGAAAGACAATTTGGAATTATTTAACAATAATTCATGGACAAAATATAATTCACCTTAGTCTGTGATTCAGATATTTTTAGGCCAGCAAAGAAGGCATTGTAGGCCCTGACGGCCCACCACTGTGAGAAAGTCTTATTTCTTTTCCATTTTCAAACAGTCAAATTCCACTCGTTGACTCTGAAGCGTGTGTGTGAGTCTGATGGTAAGTGTTTAACAATCACACACGTTTATTGCTCCTCCCCCGTTGTCAGTGAAAGGACATATCATGCAGCTTTCCCACAGTCGGAAACCGTTTCTTAATAAATTGTCTGTGCTTTCGGCAAAAAGTACTCCAATCCAAGGCACACTTTCCTCTACATCTTTTAGACTGCGAGGACCTGAGAATGTTTTGACAGGGCGTCCTGTGTCAGGAAAATGAACGACTGTGAACCCCATCATCTCTTTGGCGGAACCAGTGCCGAGTGGCGCTTTCGTTACCATGACAACCAAGGGATGTGATGAGGCAGGCGGCCTCAATTTCCAGAGTCCAGAGATGTTTTTTTTAATCATGGAGGTAGAACTTCAATCATTACACTTTGCATGCTCAGACACCATAAACTACATTTCATGGACGTGACATTTCGTGTGTGGATCTGAGCATGTGACCTTGTTGACAATTTAACCGAAGAATCAAGTTGCTATTTAACAGAACCAAATTCTGTAAAACATCGCTAATCTGTTCTTCCAACAAAGCACAACACAGCTCTGCTTATCTTGTCGCTATGTCATGATAGGACAGCGTCGGAAATTTGCGCCTTGGAAGAAGGGCATTGTCCAAATGGTGAACGGCATACACATATTCACGAATAGGCAGATCAAAGTGTGACTAGGTTGTTTTAATTTCACATTCCATGCGCGGTCTTACACTCCAGAGACCAAATTAGTTGTATAAAAGCCAGCAAAAAGACTTTTTTTATAGAACCTTGTCATTTTTTTGCCGTGGGCCACATTGTAGTTACGGTTTCTTCTTGGGGGCCGTTATAAATTTGGGGAAACTATTAGAATGTTAAATCCCCTCCACGTAATATATAGTTTTCAAATCTGAAGTCTGTTATTGTGGTTTACATATGACAATTTGAAATTTTGCTTCGGACTTTAGCAAGCATCATGGAACTTGACAATCTTAATTTGTTTTCGCGGGCCGAATAAAATGAGGGGATAGGCCAGATTTGGCCCCCAGCCCTTGACTTGTGTTGTAGAGAGTGTTTAAGGCTGACGTTTTTTGTCTTTGGATATGAATAACTTGTTGCTTCACATATTGTTTGCCTCTTCAGAATGGTTTTGATGGCCCCAGAATGAAGAATATTTCAATTCCCATTATTTCCTATGGGAAGAATTGTATACCCAAACAAAAACAATCCATGCTGCGACTCCGGTCGGCGTCAGCATCCCAGCATGGATCGTGTTCCACTTTCGAGGTTCCGTTGTGAATTGATTCTCTCCTCCAGGACAAAAGCTATCATCCACAAAGAGCTGCAGGCAAAGCTATCCTCAAAGAACGCAACCATCAACAAAATCAACCCCCCTCCCCTTTCATTTCTGAAGAGTACGCACAACCTTATGAAGACTGACATTCTGTAAGAAACACTACTAATAATAACATTGGTGTTATTTGTTTTAGGGATGGAAATTGAATTGATCACTTATAATGGCAAACCAAAACAAAAACCAGCAGTGACTAGCAGCCATTATTTTTCTTCATATTTTTTTAGATTGTTTTGTTTTTTTTACACTCTTTCCCCAGCTGAATCAGGAGACTTTTTCCCGAGTGAACCTTTGCGGGCTAACGCTGACCTGTGGCCCCACACTCTCATCCCACTGTGCTAAACACTGCCCGCCGTGTCACATCTGCCTCGTGGAAAGTGATCCAAATCCCGAGAGAGTGTCTGCCTCCCTTACAATAGACACACACATACAGAAACACACGCACACACACACGCACACGCACGTACAATGACAAAAAAAACACAGGTGAAAAAAGCAGGGGCCATCCTGCAGATTGCCAGCATGAGCCGTTTGATTTTGCAAGCCACAAAAATAAAATGGAGTGGAAAGTGGCTAAATTTAACATCCTTCTCTACTCAAGTATTTGTGATGTTCTGGAGAGTTCAACTGTTCTTTTCTCCTTTTTTTTCCTGTCTCCTCCTTTTGTGTGAAGGTGCCGAGGTTACCCGGGCTCATCTGGGGCCTCCTTTGTCTCTCACAGCAACAGAAAGGTTTATTAACATAAATTAGAATAGCTTGCAGAGAGTAGCTTGTCGCTACGCGTTACCCACGGCAACCTCTCTTCTCTCAATCCACCTGAGTGTACTTGCGTGTCTGTATGTGTGTTTGTGTGTGTGTGTGTGTTTGTGTGTGTGAGAGAGAGAGAGAGATAGCTAGCAAGTGAGTGAGTGAGTGAGTGAGTGAGTGAGTGAGTGAGTGAGTGAGTGAGTGAGTGAGTGAGTGAGTGAGTGACAGAAAGAGAGAGTTTGTGAGAAAGTGAGTGAGTGAGCGAGAGAAAGAGCGAAAAAGAGAGAGAGCACCCCCCCCCCCCCGCATCTAAATGTGCAAGTACTCTGAAACGAGCGAGACACCTCCACACCCATCTCTCCCTGCGACTGATTAAAATAAATGGCACTATCTGCACTGCGTGACTCACTACACTGTGGCATTACTATCAGTAATTGAAACATCCAATCACGACAGAGCCATCAGACGCCCCCCCTCAGCTCCTGCTGCTATACTCCCCCCACCCCATCAAACTTGGTGGCACCTGAAAAAGCTTTGTATGGGAAGTAATATGAAAAATGAAGAGGAGGGAGACATTTAGTATATTTGTCTTCATGTGGAAAGCGCCTGTCTGAATGTCCAATATATACACGGCATATTTAAATATAAGAGTGTGCGTTCGTGTGTTTGGAGGCAGAGTGCGGCAGCCACATTGATTGGTGTTGATTCCATCTGGAGCGGCAAACGGCAAGTGACAGTGGATGTGAGCCCAAGCGGGAGGACCACCATTAATCTTAGTCCCATTTAAACAGCATGTATTAATTGATGTCATTTCCACTAAGTATTCCAGAAGACAAGCGCTTGACATTTTTCATTTGACTGTTCGTCTAAAGTCAGGGTGGGGTGTGTTTTTTAAGAGGGAGTGAGGGGGGGGGTTCTATTGTCTAAGCCCAGCGTTCTGCCAACACGCCACTTACATCGCAGTGGCAGGGTGCCAGAGGAATGAGATCCCACACCTCCAATTAAAAGGTTAACAACTGCCAGGGCGACCCTCTCCATCATGGCAAATCGAATATAAATCTAGACACTCAGGGACACTTCATTGAGTACACCCGAATACTCGAATGAGGTCCGAGGCAAAAAAATTAAGATCATGTAAAATATAGCTTGATTGTGCTTGCTACTCATTGAAAGTGGCCATTTTATGTGCATGCAACTTTTTTTGTGCTTGCATTCATATGGCACGTCCCCACCAGTTGAAGCCCCGTGTTTGGTTGGTTTCTCAGGAACAGCAATAATGTTCCAGGGTCAATTTTGACCGAGGCTATCTTTAACTTTTTTGTGTACCCTGTAACCTGATAACATGGTCATTTATAGTTCTTCAACATTTAAATGCATAAGTTTGACACAGGCTATGCTCTATGTTCTAAAATAATTTCGATACACATGGTCAGTGTTTGAAATAGCGTCTGCCCAGTGGCCCGGGGCATACAACTTTTACATCAGGCATACAACTTTCAAAACATCTCGGCCCAGGTGGCCAACAACTTCTTCAAGAAAAAAAAACATTTTTGAATCAAACATTTGTTTTATTCAATAGTGCAAAAGCTACAAGCAAACCGCTACAAGTCACATGGACTCCTCTTTGTAAACCGCTTTCAAAACTCTCAAGTACACTTTTCAGTCAGGGTGTAGTCCGAAGCACGAAACAGCCTTCTGATTGGCTGCCGGTGCCGAGTACGCAAATTGCCAATTTGTATACTCGGCACCAGCACCCAATCAGAAGCCTGCTTCGTACTACACCCTGACTGAAAAGTGTACTTGAGAGCTTTGCAAGCCGCCTAGAAAGAGCAGACCATGTAGTGTTGAGCAGACAATGCAATGCAAACATTGTATTGTGCACCATGATGACAACTGGAGCAAAGTCTTCAGCCAGGGATATTTGCCAAAAATTAAGCAAGTGAGCATTTGTGGTAAGTACTTCCTTAATTTAAAAAAAAATCCTTTATACTTTGTAACAATGTTTTGCTTTTTTTTGCGATTAATCGCTTTATTGTGTTTCTAGTTGTGAAAAATGGAGCAGGCAACTTTCTGGCTGGACAGGCAACTTTTCAGTTATCTGCCTGGGTGTCCACGAACTTTTTGTCATGAGTTTCAGGCACTGACGTTGCAGTTGAAAATATGCCAAAGTGAAAGACTTTCGTTGATTGATTTTACAGAAAACAAATTAAACTGGTATATAAAAGCAACCAATAAATGAGTATTAAATCATTCGTAGTCATTCCTGAATTTATTTGGGAATTGAAAAGTGTGACATGGAGCGCCATTCCCAAATTTGTTCGGGTTTTGGTTTTTCTTGTGGGGTTGCAGCTAAAGCGCTGGTCAGACCTCGGACAATGTGTTTCCCTTCCACAAAGGGGCAGCATTTACCTTTTATCCATGTTAGTGCTTTGTAACAGCTTCAGCTGTTGTTAAAGCACTATATAAACCAATATGTGTGTATTGCATTGTATTTTGGACAGCCACCGTCATTTCAAGCTAAAAAAACTCCAGACCCATATAATTTAGGATTTTTTTTTTCTGCTGAAGCAAAAGAGTCTACGGTTTCTTACGCTGCATTGAATGTTTATGTCGTCCTAAAATTCAATATTCTGTGGGTCCTGCAATTTGAGTGAAAATGACAAAAACTCTGGCGCTGCAGTGGACACATTTTTGGCAGTGAAGGAGTTAACAATTATTAAGGACATATTTCAGAATTTCTTATTGTCTCAAGCTGTGAAGGTTTTCAGAGGGGAAAAATATCCCTGCAGTTTTTTTTTTTTTTTACTTTAAAATGGGTCGAGGTAACCCCACACTATGCCCTGTGTTCCAAAATCATCCGAAGAAACATGTTTTTTTTTTTGTTTTGTTTTATTTTTGTGATGACATTGGGATCAAGGAGAATGGCAAGGACACCGGTACTTGTAAAGCACAGTGAAAACTGGCTGTCCAAATGGCACACTTTTTTTAAAGCTCCTCAAACAAGCTTCAAAAACAATGCAAAAACATTTAATAGATCCCCTTTATAGAGACGGTAAAGATATAAATGATCGTATTCCATCTTCTTCACCATATAACCCCAGTGACGGGGAAATAAATGCAAGCATCCTACAAACAACAAAAACCTGAACAATATCACTCAGAAGTGCACCATTGAACCCGTGGGAGTGCAGCGGTGATAAGTGCTTCAGCAATACGAGCGTATTTCACTTCAGATGCCCAATGCCATGTGCAAATTCCAGGAGAGCGCTCCAAATCCAATCAAATCCAAATGGCACCAATAAGAAAAACAATGGTGGGGGCAATTGCACGGGATATAATGAAAACCAAAATACTAAAAGCAGCTTCGCGGACAAACATCTGATAAAAATTGAGAAGCTCCACTCCCCCCACACCCCATCCAGCAAATTTCCTCTCCCCGGGCATTTTATATTCGATAAGTGGAAAGGCATTCTTAGCGTAATGGATCAGAATATGATCTCTGTCAGGCGACTAAGAACAGCCCCACGTGCAGAGCGGCCTGCAGCGCTGCTGCATCAGATAACCACGCTGAGAAGTGCAGGAAGCAAACTATCGATGGAGATGTGATGCAGATACCTTCACTGTGAGCGAATAAAAACTACATTTAAAAAACATCAATTTAAAAAGTGCTGTCCTCTTAACTCATTCACTGCCATTCACAGATTTATTCGGGAATTGAAAATATGAGGACCATTCCTGAATTTCTTCAGGATTTGTTTTTTATTGTTTGGGTGCCGATAAAGCGCTGGGCATGGCCTCTGATAATGTTTTCCCCACAAGCATTTCCCTTTTTTCCATGTTAGCGCTTTGTTCCAGACCCATATGACTTAGGAATTCACTCTTATTTTATAATGAAAGAAGAGAGTCTAAGGTTTCTTACGCTGCAATGAATGTTTATGTCGTGCTAAAACTCAATTTTCAGTGGGTCCTGGAATTCAAGTGACAATGACAAAAAAACCTGGCACTGGAGTGGACACATTTTTGCACGTCTGGCCGTGAATGAGTTAAAAACGGAGTGACAAAATAACACCTGGCCATACGTCGACAGGCAGAAGATGACCATCCCTCAGTCAGATGGGTTATCACGGCTAATTACTACTCCCAACTCACATATACATGGCCGTAATTAGCCTCTTAAAACATGATCAACATGTCTCAATTAAGCCAGTCAACATTTGCATAATATATTAGCCGGCCTAATTGCGAGTGGGTATACGTCGGAGGGGGAGAGAGAAGAGCAAAAAGATGCGTTTTTGCTGCACGTACAAGAGCATAAACAGGAAAAGCTAAACGGGAATCCATGTATGATATAAGTCACTTGAAAAGCAAACTGGCAGTCAGCGCATCCCCGCTCGGGACCGTCGCATGTTTATTCTTATTCACTTAGATTCATATTTCTGCCGCAGTCTTCCTATAAACTCGCAAATCAAAGCCTTGCAGCATTTTGTCAGGCAAACTTCACTGCAATGTTTGAAGTTATTTATATGAAGTTATTTATGAGAGAACAGACAGTGTCCTGTACGGCCTTATTTCCGTGGAAACTAAAACATGTAGGGTTGGGAGGGGTAGTGGTGATGTGTAGTGTAGTGTAGTGTGTGTGTGTGTGTGTGTGTGTGTGTGTGTGTGTGTGTGTGTGTGTGTGTGTGTGTGTGCGTGCGTGTGTGTGTGTGTGTGTGCGTGTGTGTGTGTGTGTGTGTGTGTGTGTGTGTGTGTGTGTGTGTGTGTGTGTGTGTGTGTGTGCGTGTGTGTGTGTGTGTGTGTGTGTGTGTGTGTGTGTGTGTGTGTGTGTGTGTGTGTGTGTGTGTGTGTGTGTGTGTGTGTGTGTGTGCGTGTGTGTGTGCGTGTGTGTGTGTATGTTTGTGTCGTGGGGGCAGAGGGGATAAACTGCTGCTTCTGCACTTCCAGGCCGGGGGACAGATATACAGTCTCATAGCCGGTGCAGGGATACCAAGGACATAGCCAT
The DNA here is from genome assembly GCF_051943395.1 of Hippocampus bargibanti. Taxonomy (NCBI): domain Eukaryota; kingdom Metazoa; phylum Chordata; class Actinopteri; order Syngnathiformes; family Syngnathidae; genus Hippocampus; species Hippocampus bargibanti. The sequence goes on along the minus strand of NC_142744.1, from coordinate 15,919,585 downwards.
TAGTTTCAGGACAGCGCCACATTGGAGACTAATGCCTCCATCTGTCAGTGGAGATGAGAGGAGGGTAACAAAGAGAGGCAACACTAACCTCTGAACTCATCATGGACAACCGTGTCAATTAAATACTGTAAAACAGCAGCGGTGGGCGCCATGGTGACCATTCGGTACGCTGCCTGAATCAGTCGCTCCATCAGTGCGACATAGAAAAACGGTAAAACGCACATTCATGGTCATTTCTGGAAATAAAAAAACGACAAACTAGGACCTATCCATTTCCTATGTCCTTTATCTTGATGTGAAAAAAATCACAGTACATCTAACAAAGCATTACCTCAGTGATATGCGCAGGCGACAGATGGAGCCACAATACCAAAGCTTCGGGTCAAGACCAATCAAACGGTTATCAGAAAATGTGGGAACTCACCTCACATGAATCACACTTAATCGTGTTCCAAATCGAGGAAAGGCAGAATCATCAATGGGTAATGAATAGTTCCTAGATAATGGTGGACAACCACCTTATTCCTACTTAGACTTTGCGTGAATTATGGGTGCGACTCCCGGAAACAGCCATAGGTTTATACTGAACCAGTTGGTCTGAGTGCACCGATTAAACTTAAATAATATGGGAATGCTTGATTAAAAGAGAAGAAAAATATTCTCTTAATGTAGTGGGAGGACAACAAAAAAAAATACTACTTTCTGAACTCTTGTCAGTTGGCACGGTGAGGCGATGAGCAATTTTAAAAGCTTTGATGTATATCAATACCTAGAGAGGAATCAAGCTGGTCGGATTTTGCAAACAGAGATTCCAAACAGGAAGCATTTGCACAAAATGTGGCTCAGTAGACTTTTTGTCCGGAAATTGCGGACACAAATCCCTTCCATCCACCCATCCATTTATTTTCAATACAGTTCATTCTGAAGGAGGTCGCTCGGAGTTTGCGGAGCCTATCCGATCTGACTTTAGGCAGAGACCATTCAGGCCTACATCCACCCAGTCATTGAGTGGAAACCGATCCCACGCTGCCCGTACACAAGTCAGGTGAGTGCACAGCTTCACCATCACTGATCTGAATGCACACTTATTTACATACGTAGATAGATATGGATGTAAATAAATCAATAAAATTCCCAATTTATTCTCAACTATCTGCCCAGTATAATAACTAATTCTATCATAGTTCATTTTGGATGAATTCATTGGCAGCAGTGTGTACAAGCCCAGGAATTTCAAAGGGTTCCTAGATGCCCGAGGTGTGAGTGTGGGAGGAAATAGTAGTTTTTCTCTGTGTGCCCTGCGATTGGCTGGCAACCAATTCAGGGAGTCCCCCGCCTAGTGTCCAAAGACGGCTGGGATAGGCTCCAGCATCCCCCGCGACCCTAACTAGGAATAAGCGGTCTGCAAAATGTATGAATGGATGGATGGTTCCAAGATGTCCGCCCATTTTTGTGTCAATTGGTAAAACAACTGGTCAAACGTTCCTGTGGTAAATTTTAGAGAGGTTGTGTCAGAGACTGAGAAAAGTTACAAAGCCTTTGCACCAAGAACAACAATGGCAATAAGGGAGAGACTCTTTCACAATTCATATCAGAAAATTAAATGTGATGATTTAAAACCATCTACTCACCATATCATTTTGATCTCTATCCTTCATTTTTTTTTGAAATTATCATATTTCTCTTTGTAATTTTTATTGCTCCTGTGTTACATGCAATATAATATAATCATAGAATGTCCTTCCAAGAATAAAATACATTATCCAATGATGATGATGATTATGCTGTTTATTATTATTATGCTGTTGTTGATGCTGTTATAATAATAATAATAATAATAATAATAATAATAATAATAATAATAATAATAATAATAATAATAATAATAATAATCTCCTCTTCTTTTCCTTTCGGCTTTTCCCTTGAGGGGTCGCCACAGCGAATCCGTGTCCTCCATCTAACCCAGTTTAATAATAATAATAATAATAACAATAATAATAATAATAATAATAATAATAATTATTATTATTATTATTATTATTATTATTATAGTAGTAGTAGTAGTAGTAGTAGTAGTAGTAGTAGTAGTAGTAGTATTATTATTGCTGTTGTTGCTATTATTATTATTATTATTATTATTATTATTATTATTATTATTATTATTATTATTATTATTATTATTATTATTATTATTATTAGGGTCTAGTTGTTTCGTAATTATTTAAAAGCATAAAAACAAAATAAACAGAAATAAAACATTCCCTCACAATGCTCTGCCAATGGGGGCCCTTGCTAAACAAGACAGATGAATAGCGCCAATTTTACATCAGCTTTTTCCATGAGCATGTTCGCGTGACTCAAACTGTGTGTGGCTCCTAGTCGTTTGTGGATTGGATGATCTCTTGTTGCTCCATTTTCATTTGTTAGCACCACACAAAAGCCACACAATCGTTTAGCACCGTGGTGCCCAAATCATGGCCCGAGGGGCGTTTGCGGACTGTCATTTGTTTTACAGCGGACCGCAACATGACTTAAAAAAAAACTAACAACAACCAAGGATGACATTCGACAGAGGGCCAAAACCTAGGAAGTATTCACAGAAATAGGTGCCATTTACCACTCATAAATTTGTTGATATAGTGTGAAACCTTAATCGATATTTACTGTAACTCATTCACTGCCAGACATGTGCAAAAATGTGTCCACTCAAGAGCCATGATTGTTGTCATGATCACTCAAATTGCAGGACCCACAGAATTGTGAGTTTTAGGACAACATCAACATTCAATTTAGTGTAACAAACCTTAGACTCTCTTCTTTGATCTGAATTTCTAGCTTATTTGGTTCTGGAATAATATGAGGTGCAAGTAGGGGATATCGTACAAAAGGCAAATGCTGCCCCCTCATGGAAGGGAAAAAACATTGCCAGAGGTCTGACCGAAGCTTCAAAGGCATCCCCACAAGAAAAAACGAAACCCGAACAAATTCAGGGATGGAAGTGAATGAGTTAAAGACACAAATACACCATTAAAAAAATGTCTGCACGGACGTCATTCCATTGAGAAAACAATGTTTTTAAAAGCACTTGCCTATGTGTGGATGTGGCCTTTCGCTAGGCTAAACAACCACAGGCAGGGATCAGCTACTTTCTTGTTATTGCAACTCGCTCAAAAAACAAGCCGTGATAATCGCCACAGAAATTTCACTGCAGCTCATCAGAGATGAATTGTTCATAACTCAGCACATTCCCCCAAAAATGTAAGAGTGCTTCGTGCGGCAGTAAGCGTGAAAGTGACCATACCGACTCAAAGGTGCGCATGTGTCTTATTAGCGATGAGGGCGCAGTTAGCGGGATGGACTGATTCAGCAGGTCTCCGGCTTTGATAAGTTCAAGTAGCATAATGCATTATCCGCCTGATCACATTAGTCGCGCAGGCTCTCCCCCTCTGACCTGCATCGGCCTGCATGGGAGGAACGTGAGGCAGAACAACATCGACATCGGAGGGTGAGGGGGTTTAGGCCTGAAATCTGACACCCACAAACAAAAAATTGTTGTCTGGCTTCTCTCGCTTTAACCTGTACGTGCCACCTTCCCCTTGCTCTCATGGTTCCATACAAACAAGCCGCTTCAAAGGAAGCTGGAATAGGGGGGGGGGGGGGACATGTCATTGTTCTCAGGAACTGTTAACACAATGATCTTTTGAAGAAGGAAAAAAGAAAAGGTTTGGTGTGTTGAAGAAATCCAAGCCTTCAAGAAGTGGCACAAGCTTTGCACAGCTGAGCTTGTCGCAGTTCGCTAACTACTCCTACCCTGACATGGGCCTGACCCTGGCACGAAAGTGCAGCGGATGAGGAAGGGAGGGGTCAAGAGTTAGGGGTGGCTTTACCCCGCCATAGGCATGCGGGCCCGCCTTGTTTGTCAGCTGCTCGCCAGTGGACACGTTGCCGCTGCAATGTCTCATATTGCTGCTGTCAACACTCTAAAGAAGAAAGTGCATGCGGGAAAGCACACTTTTGGAAGTGTGCCGCCGCCGTGTGCAACAAATGAACCGTGGAAGAAATATTCCTGATGACAATTTGAAAATCCAAGGCGAAGTGGAGTCTTTTATATAAAAAAAGAACATATAAAAAGAAAAAAAAGGGAGCTGACAAATTACAGGCTGCTCGCATACACCGCACTCAGCACATTTGCCTGTAAATGCCATGCTGAAGGTTTGAGTCATTTTCTCTGTCAGCCTCAGTGAAAGGATTTTCACTTTACGGGCCAAGATGAAGACGAGGGTCTCGGCGATGAGGCTGTTAGGAAGCTTCCCTCCTCAAACGAATCCCCAACTTTTCAAGTCACTCAAGTTCATTTCCAAACTTGGTGGTTCATTTCACAGAAATAGGCGAACCTCTCTTTTGTTTGGAATGCCGCTTGCCAAGAATGGTGGGAAGGGAAGGGAAAGGAGGCAGAGGCAAGGGAAGGGGAGGCACGGGTTGAAGCCAGGAAAAGATCCAAGTCACTTTGTTCTTCTTTTTGGAAAGCGAACTCTAGTTGAACCCGGTCAGACGCCAGACAGTTTACAAAGAGCGAAGGCATTACTGTCTCACTTTTCCAAGCCTTGCAATTTAGAAAGAGGCCCCCAACCTACTATGGATTCCTCTTCACAGAGAGTACTCTTTAACCTTTATAAATCTGGGAAGAAAAAAAATCCCCTGGTGTCTTTTCGGTTGCCTCTCCCCCCCGCTGCCAAAAGTATGACTCATAGGAATAAAACGTCCATTTTGAATTAAGTGTTTATTTTCAGCTGTCTGCATGGGCCGTGAACGCAACAACATAGACCGCGCAAACCAGACGAGGCGCTCTTAAAAACCTTTGACAGCTTGGCAGCGTAAGCTCAAAGACGAGGTCAAACTGCAGACTTTGTTTTATTTTCCAGCCTCGGAAAGCCATTTCTCAAAACGAGGCGCGCTCGGCCACATCCCTCCCGAGATTAATCACGGGCTTTCATCATGAGAGTCGCTGCGCTTTAATTTGCTGCTAAGTGAGTAATAATTCACACATTCCTTTTCATGACTTTGACCCTTGTTGCAAACATAAACAGAAAATGCCCCCTCCAGCCACCCCAACTCCCTCCCAATGACTAGCCTCTGCATGTAAAACAGCTCACTTAGCAAACACCATCAAACTCGGGCCGATGGGAGCTGACAGAGGGTGAGAAAGCCCAGCCCAGAAAGAGCCACCATGAAAACACTCCTATGCATTGTGTGCGCCGTGTCCGTTCACATGCACACTGTGTAACATTTGTCAGGGGATGCAGAAACACAGCCATGCTTTTTAAGCCTCAATGTACATTTCAGCAGGGAACGAGGAGCAGAAAAACTGCCGATTACTGGAGACGCATTATCAGAACAATAATACAACCAGTGGAGCAGAAGGAAAAAAAACAAACACGTACCTGTTTTCTCCTTAATTTCACACAAGACGTTGAAGAGTGCGGGTTTCATTCTGTGACAGTTCAACGCATGTTTCCTAAAATTAGAGAACTTTCTTCAGTAATAGCCATGTTTTCAACACGTCTAAGATATATATTTCACAAAATATATGCAGTTTATATATTGTGTATATATATATATATATATATATATATATATATATACATACACACATACACACACATACACAGCAGGTATATTTTGCTGATCCTTATTCAGGAAATCAGTATCAACAGTGACATGTGCAAATGAAATTAAATATTTCATCCATATTTTGTTGCATCACATAACAAAGACAAAACAACAACAGCTCTCGTATATTCTGTTAAATATGAGTAAATGCAGGAGGCTCTCCAAGAGGTCCAACGACCGTGAAAACGACAAAAACGTCAAATATTGATTGAAAAACCTTACAGTAAATATTCAGTGCAAAACAACACATTGTTACAAGTTGTCTCTCTAATTGGTTTCATATGACTCTTCGTGGATAATATTCAACATGTTGTTATTGGATTACAATATATAAGCTTCTTTGTAAAAAGTCAAACTAAGGTGGTGAAATCTCTTGGACATGCACACACTTTGATATTTTTTGTTGTCATCATTCTTCTACCGCTCGTGTGTCTTTCGTCGAGTGTGTTATTTAAATACAAGCGCAATGTTTGCATCCTTCCTTGACTAGTTTGCAAAGGTGACGTTTTATCGCTGTTGTTGTAAATATTATGATTTTGCCACACACACACGTGTTTGTGGGTGACGTCTCACCTTGCCTGCGCCTCGTCCAGGCTCTGGTCGGTGATGGTCATGATCTGCTGTAAAATGTCTCCGATGTCCTGTTTCCTCCCTTCGCCGTCCGTCCCCGCGGTGCCATCCGGCAAATGCTGCGCCAAGCCGGGGTGTCCGGCCATGCCTACCCCGTGAGAGTGCATCAAGCGAGGCTGCTCGTCCATCCTCGGCCACGGTCCTTGCTGCCTCGCCTCCAACTTTTTAATCTTGATTTTTTTTTCTGATTTTCCTTTTTTGGGGCAAGGGGAGGAGGGGTGATGAGCGGGATGATTAGGAAGGGAGATAACGACGGCTCGTGGGGTTGGTGGGAGAAAAGGAAGGGAATATCCTCGCAAAATTCCTCTGGATTCCTCTCGCCGCGCCTCCTCGGTGATTTTTTTCGGGATTTGGGAGGAGGGAGATTGACTGACTGTCTCGTGCTCACGCTCTCTCTCTCTCTCTCTCTCTCTCTCTCTCTCTCTCTCTCTCTCTCTCTCTCTCTCTCTCTCTCTCTCTCTCTCTCTCTCTCTCTCTCTCTCTCTCTCTCTCTCTCTCCCGACTCTCTATATCTTTCTCTCTCTCTCTCTCTCTCTCTCTCTCTCTCTCTCCCCCCCCCGACTCTCTATCTCTCTCTCTCTCTCTCTCTCTCTCTCTCTCTCTCTCTCTCTCTCTCTCTCTCTCTCTCTCTCTCTCTCTCTCTCTCTCTCATCCACTCCCCCTTCTCTCTCGCTCTCTCTTTCTCTTTTTCTCGATTTGAAATCTGATCTGAATCGCTGCTTTTGGCTTTGGCCACTCCTGCGTCGCTACACGGAGGTGAACATGCACGGTGCAGAGAGGGAGGATTCTAATGGGATAAAAAGTGTTGCGCCTCCTTAAATGCACACCCCAGAACAAATAAGCAAAAAAAAACCCCGCACACCGCAGACCCACCTGGCAGCCCTTCCATGTGAAGGATTTTGGACCACTTGTGTTATTACTCTTACTGTGTTAAGTGACTCGAAATGAGGAGCCCCCGTCATACCTCCATTGGAGAGGACGGCGAGCGCAAGTACCACCTCGGAGCTCTCCTGAGACGTCAATCATCCATCCACGGGAAGGTGGAACACTGTAATAAACATAAAGAGATGTGACCGTGCTGTGATGGATAGAGAGTGAATATGGAGCCTAATAAATAACGCTGAGTGGCGCTGACCCAACAGGACAGCATGGAGGTACTTTGGAAAAAAAGATACTCTGTCAGACGTACCATATTTTAACCCCCTTGAATATTTACATCCGTGTAATCAGTCAAAAGGAAGAATAAATCAAAATGGAGTCAACAAGGCAGGTTGAGGGAGCTGTTGCTACACACAAAAGGTAACAATGATGAATGTGCTCCCCTCTGATTTAAACATCCACATCAGACACTTTGGGCCACTTCTGTCGAGGTTTAATTGCGGTGGGTTGTTTTGAGGCTTGTTGAGGCTCCCAGGGGGATGCACAAAAATAGATGGCTGAATGTAATACATAGTATGCGTGCATGTTTTCGGTGAGCAGAAAGGGTAGGACACAAATCGAGAAAACCCAGAAAACAAACCTTTGCGTTTCTCCACCCCTCAGATGAATGTGACCCAAGGTGATATTATCGGATGCCGATAAAGATACAGACACATCGATGAAAAGGTTTCTTCAGCTGTCATCTGTACTTTTTTTTGAAGGTGTTGGACGTTTCGCTTCTTATCCAAGATGCTTCTTCAGCGAACTAAAGACTTACTGGTAGTATCGGACCATATATATATATATATATATATATATATATATATATATATATATATATATATATATATATATATATATATATATATATATATATATACACGCAAAGTAATGAAAGGAAGAGGGATAGAAAAGAAGTCGAAAACCAAATTGCGCCGCCTTTTTGAACTAAAAGGAACAAAAAAAACAAAATGACAGATAACATGATCACACAAAGACACAGACAGGCATTCAATCTTTAACCAGTCTCTGCAACATCTTTGTTGTATGAAGCAGTAATATTGTATTGTATTCACATATAATATTACTTCACATATAAGCTGCACCTGCGTATAAGTCTGCGTATGGGTCATCTTTTCAAGAACATCAAGGGTTTTGGGCGCCCCTTATACACCGGAAAATACGGTACAAGGAAATGGAGAAAAAAAAAACACAAAATAAATACTGTATAGTGATTTTAAATATGACTACTACTACGACTACTTCTACTACTACTACTACTACTAATAATAATAATAATAATAATAATAATAATAATAATAATAATAATAATAATAATAATATAATAATACAGGGCGGAAAATATAATATAGTGGAGTGCTTAGCACACCGGCTTCACACTGCAGAGGTCGCCGGTTCGCGTCCCGGTCCGGCCTCCCTGTGTGGAGTTTGCATGTTCTCCCCGGACCCGCGTGGGTTTTCTCCGGGTCCTCCGGTTCCCTCCCACACTCCAAAAACATGCATGGCAGGCAGATTGAACACTCCAAATTGTCCCTAGGTGTGAGTGTGAGAGTGACTGTTGTACGTCTTTGTGTGTCCTGCGATTGGCTGGCAAACAATTCAGGGTGTCCCCCGCCTCGTGCCTGAAGACAGCTGAGATAGGCTCCAGCAACCCCCGCGACCCTAATGAGGAATAAGCGGTACGGAAAATGAGATGAGATGAGATAATAATACATGTTTTTTATAAGCGCCTTTGAAAGCCCTCAAGGACACTTTACAAAAATACAGTGGTGTGCAATCCAAAATCAGCAACCTGGCCCTTTCTGCTTCCCTTTTCTACAAACAAATAAAATAATCAATCCCATTAATAGTTTTCACACATGCAAATTGTAATTAGCAGGGGCTGTAATTCCTTAATCATTCTTGAGTCAAGTCATTCTATCGTTTGAAACCACGTCATCCTGCGGCACTGTGGCTTTCTTCAGTCGCGTCTGTGCTCTATCCAAATCCCAGCTATGGTTCTTTTACTGACCGGACAGAAATCGATCAGTCCGTTTTCTCATTACGTGCAGAATAGGTAGGTAGGCCAGTAATTGTCACAAGGGGCAGGGTGAGGTTGAGGGTAGTGGGGGTGATAATGTCTGACACTCTGGAGCTGCAAGACTGCCACACGCACCCCTCAAATGGACGTCTGCGGTCCAGAAGCCATTGGGCTTTATTCCATTGCCTATTTAATAGGCTCATAAAGTGATGGAGGCTTATCTTTGTCGTACAAGGGAAATGCTGCTTCAACTGCACTCACCAAAGGTGCTGCACAGAAATCCTACATGCAGGAAAATTGACAATAAAGCTGACTTTGACTTTGACTTTGAATGATCTCAATGCATGGAGGTCTTTTGGTTTAAAGTCAACTTTGCATAGGAAAAACAACAACCACGTTTGGCCTTCTGGTTGTTGTATTCACTGAAGCACCACTTCAGCCCTTAATGAAAAAGGAATACATTCAGACACAGAATATTTTGCCTCCATTAAAAGCAAATGTGTTGTCGCAGCATAAATAATCCCAACAACAACAGAAGAAATCAAGTTTTATTAGAATTGCAAATGAACGTTGATGTAAAAATATTCGGGTTGCCAGCAGATGTTTTTCTGCTGGAGATGCAATGTTGCTTTACTATGACGGAAAATAGTCTTGCTAGAAGTGCTGCTATTCCCATGGCGTTATTCCCAAAAGATTCAATGAACTAGTTGAGTTAGATGAGTTTTTTTAATGCATAAGGCACTTTAATTATTTTTTATTAAAATAAAAAATGTATTTTAAAAATGAATTTCTTTTTAAAAAATGAATTGCTCTTTTATCAACCTACTATTATCATATGTATTTATCACAATTTGGTTGTTGGCAATACAAATATAGACAAATCTTTAAGCAAAGACAAGGCTAGACACGGCAAAGAAATGATAGAGATGGATTGACTGCCCCACCATTTACTGTTAAAAGACCACGATAATCGGTGAACCATGGTTGCCTTGACAACCACACCCGGAGTCTTAATAACATCTCTGTGACGTGCGTTTGTTCAAATACTCGAGGAAACAAGAATTACAGTACACTTTACATTTGTCTTACTGAAAGCAGCCCATCTGAGACACAAATAGCCAATCACAAGTACAGAGTCCCCTCCAAAAGTACTGGAAGGTTGGTCCTTTTATTTTTGTTGGATACAAAAGATGTTCCAGTTTCAGATGCAAAGATGAAAATGAAAAATGTTTTTATTTCATGGTGATTCCTTCTAAATGTGTTGTACAACTGAGTTCACACAACATTTTCTTTGAAGACAGCCATGATGATGCTTTGATCATGTCAATAGTGTTGATTGAAAACTGTTTTGGATGGAACCTGTCACAATTTGCAAGGTAGTGGTGGTGGACCCCAAAAATGCAGGCAGAAGGCAGGAGCAGGGTATATTTGAGAAATTGTATTAAATAAATTAAGTAGGAACAAAATATCAAACAACAAAGTCATCAGAACAAATAGGTCCAAAGTAGCAAACAAAACCATCAGTAAAACATGAGAAGATGAATCGATGAGAAGGTTTCTTCAGCCGTCATCTGTACAAAAGTGAAGGTTTCGGACGTTTCGCCTCCTATCCAAGAGGCTTCGTCAGCGAACTAAAGTCTGACTGGTCGTATCGGCCCCAGTCAGACTTTAGTTCGCTGACGAAGCCTCTTGGATAGGAGGCGAAACGTCCGAAACCTTCACTTTTGTACAGATGACGGCTGAAGAAACCTTCTCATCGATGGACCACTCCTGTACGACTGAGAGCTTACACAGATGAGAAGATGAAACAAACCTGACAGGGTAAAACAAACAAATACCCGACACTGAATGGTCGTGCCGGGAGTCCTTTTCACTGCCACTGATTAAAACGACCAACACTGGTGCAGCTGCAGGCGGGGCCCCCCAAAGTGCTGTTTGTTGGTCACAAACCGAAACGTGACATAGCCAATGAAGAGACCATTTCTCTTGGCCCAAAGACAAGTGATTTTTGGTCCAAAGCTAATATGTGCATGACAGCTACTGCATGTGTGTCAGAATTAGTTTGAGAAGTCAAAAAGGCACAAGCATAATGTTGCTCAAAGTAACATAAAAAGTGTGTTTTTTCTTGTTAAACGTCAATACTGAACACTATTGAAAAGTATGAGTGCAAATGGTTGTTTGTCCCTTTGCGATTAGCTGGTAACTGGTTCAGGGTGTCCCATGACTACTGCCCAAAGATGACTGGGATAGGCTCAAGCAACCCCCTCTGCAACCCCTGTGAGGATAAGTTGGATCAGAAAATGGATGAATAGGCGCAAGTAACAGTAAAATGGTTACATAAAAATTACTCTGAAAAGTATTATTTCTGTCAGAAATTACTTCAGTAAATGCAACAGAGTAAATATACTGCATTACTACTCAACTCTGATGATTGTAAAGAATATAGTTATAAAGTATTTAACAATATTGAATATGTAGCAATAGATTGGATATATGAATCAATATTGAAGCATGAATGATTAAAAAAAGTATATACAGTATAAATATAGCCGTGGTAACCAGTGCCAGTACATTCAATAATAAGATCAGATTGTTGACTGTACACAGGACAAATTTTTCTGGCTGGGGTCAAACAACTCCTCCCGGAGAGGCATGCAGGTCAGTACAAGGTAAATTAGGACTGAACCACAAAAGCGCGGAGGGAGAACGCTACAACTGCACACCACGTCTCTCCAGGAAGTAACCTTGATGAAAAAGTCAGTATTTTGCGGCGCACGGTGTCCCTTAGGCATGAAAAGTAGTGAGGCCTGCTTGGCGAGGAGAAGGAAGTCTGGGGCTCAGCCCGAAGCTACTCATTGGCCCACTGCAGTTCACACATGCATCCACATACACACGCACACATAGACACATACACATAGAGCACCGGGCATTACAGATGGGTAAGAATTAAACTTTAATGACGCCTCAAATAGATTAAGCGACAGGTGAGTAGTCAGCATTTCCAAGACCTTCCTCAGTCTTGGTTGACCAGCCTATTTTGAGCTTAATAATACACTTGCAGTACTTTTTCTTCTCTGTTTGGAATCAAAGAGCTACCATCTAGTACAGTCCAACTCCAGGAACTCTCAAACCCATCCTGACCGGTTGTAAAACCAGCCTTACACAAGGCCACTACACCTGGAGGCACAACCAGGTCCTGAAGAATTTGCCAGTTGTCCTTGAGAGCAAGAGGAATATCATCAACTCCTTGCCCATGAGAGCCACCACTTCCAGCACAGCACCATTGACTTTTATCCGAGAGGGAGAGAAAAAGCCCAACCATCCTCCTGCAAAACTAGGGGTTGGACAGCTATCCAGGCCCCAGGATTGGAAGATGCGGGTTGACATTGGCCAGGAATTGGTTTTCCCAGCGGAGATTGCAGCCACCACCCTAAGGCCAGACTTGGTGCTCTGGTCCCCTTCACTCAAGGCTGTCTACATCACAGAACTCACAGTCCCGTGGGAAAACTCAGTTGAAGAGGCCTATGAGCGCACGAAGCTGCACAACACAGAACTCGCAGTAGAAGCGCAACAGCAAGGATGGAAAGCCAAGGTCTATCCCATTGAAGTTGTATGCAGAGGGTTTGTGGCTTCCTCCACCATCAAACTGCTAAAAACCTGGGCATCCATGGACAGGCTCTGCGGCACACAGTTAGATCACTCTCCGAAGCAGCAGAAAGAAGCAGCCACTGGATGTGGATGAAGAGGAAGGACCCTTGTTTGGCTCATAGGTAAGCAACCTAATACCCGCCCCCGCCCCCCTGCCCCCACCAGCTTCTCAACATCTGATTGGGCATGGGACACAAGCGCGGGCATGATCAACCTGACGCTGGCCACCATCGATGAGGTTGTCTAGTGATGAAAGGCCTAAACACACACTCAACATCAAGGCTAAATCTCATGTGCGGACCATCCATCGGCACAAACGGACAGAATAACATCATGTCCAGTGTTTCATGAATTTTACACTGTCCATTGCCACGCCGACGCAAGACCCGTGACAACGTTCTAGTCTTACATGTATGGTTGCTTCTTCTTCTTCTGCAAAGAAATTGCACCACACTGAGGCAATGAGAGAATCCGGTTTGAAAACAACTCGGCTGCGTTCACACAACCTACACCACAATCTTCCTGTTTTAAATAGGTCAGCTTGTTTTTTTCCCGAAATTCGAACTAGTCAAAACCAGGCATCCTTTGTAATACCAAAACTGACCTGCTGGGGCAGCATCTTGCTCCAGTAAATTGCGATTGCTGTAAAATGGAGAGGCGGAAAGAATTGTAGTAGAAAAAGAAATGCAACACGCCGTGCTAACTGTTAGCTTGCAGTAACTTTCTGTATTGTGCAGGACAGTTTTTACAATAATGCAAATTAAAACCACAATTAAAAAAAAACAAATGAATGTTCTATAGCAGGGGTGTCAAAGTCATTTTTTGCCGCGGGCCACATTGTAGTTATGGTTTCCTCTCGAGGGCCGTTATGAATTTGGGGAACCCATTAGAATGTTTAAATCCCTTCAAATATTACATATAGAGTACACAGCAAATTAATGAATAACTTGTTTTCAAATCAGAAGTCAAGAATAATGACTTTTATTGTGGTTGACATCCAAAAATATGTAATTTTGGCTCAGATTTTAGCAATCATCATGGAATTTAACAAGTTTGATTTGCTTTCGCGGGCCGAAAAAAAATGATGTGGCGGGCCAGATTTGGCCCGCGGGCCTTGACTTTGACACCTGTGTTCTATAGTTTTAAAAACACACACGTTTTTAAAACACATGACATTTAGCTGGCCAGACTATGACATTTTGGTTCTAACCATGATTGAGTGAGCTTGAAGTCAGGGACGTTGGTCAATGTAAATCGGCAAAAGTGTTTTAACGAGTTCTCAAAGCACCAACTATAGCAGGATTTCAAAGAAATAAGGAGAAAGACCTTCAAACTAAAACACAGTTGGGATTTTATTGCGTGCATTCATGTTTTTCTTGAATAAAATATTCAAGCACACATTAAAAACATCAATACTACAATACAGGTAAGGTGATACAATATGATTGTGTTTTACAAAAGAAACTTAGGGGTGAAGCCACTTCAGAATGGAAGATATGCAACACTGGAAAAAGCAAACTTTGCCTTTGAAAGAGTGAGGAACATTTTTTTGCGCTGAGTCTTCACTCAGTAGGTATTACCTGTCAGAAATCGTTAAACTGCTGTGCCAATGTAACTCAATAACATGCAATAGCTAAACGGGGAATATATATATATATATATATGTCTAGCATGTCCACCAATATTAGAAGACCTCCAAAGTAGATGATCCAGTGTTAACATGGCCACACAAGTCACCCATTGTCCTATTGTAAGCCATTATAATACCGCTATATTATACACTACTCCTGTATAAAACTACCCAATCCATGAATTCATTTATTAAAATAGTGACTGCCCCTCAAACAGATGGCCTTCACTAATTAGTCACTGGTCATAACATTGATTGGAAGAGATAGAAGAAATCTCTCTCTTTTTTTAAATAGGGGGAAACAAGTTCATTGACTCCTGCTAACCAAAAGAGCAGCACCTACTCAAATACTCTTTCAGATGACATAGTGTGTTATAGAATATTATGTGAAGATGACGCAATTAATGGGCACCGTAGACGAAATGCAATATGCCGTGCTAACTGTTAGCTTGCAGTAACTTTCTGTATTATGCAGTACAGTTTTTACAATAATGCAAATTAAAACTACAATTAAAAAAAAACGAATGTTCTATAGTTTTAAAAACACATGACAATTAGCTCACCAGACTATGACTTTTTAGTTCTAAACATGATTGAGTGAGTCAGGGACGTTGGTCAATGTATTCCAGTAGGCCAGCTATAGGCAAACTACGGCCCGCGGGCCACATACGGCCCGTTATGCTTTTTAATCCGGCCCGTCGAACTTGTCCTAGTTATATAGTAAAAACAGTGTCTGAAACTCATGACAAAAAGTTAGCGGACAGGGCAGACAACTCTGAAAAGATGCCTGCCCCATTTTTCACAACTTGAAATACAATAGGAGACTAATCACATTTAAAAAAAACATTGTCACAAAGTATAAAGTTTTTTTAAATTAAGGATGTACCTACCACAAATGCCACCTTGCTTAATTTACAGTGCCTGTCAATGAATGTAGATTTTGCTGCAGTAGTCATTTTTCATCATGGTGCACAATGCAATGTTTGCATTGATTGCTACAAGCCACTAAGCCCCTTTCATAACTCTCAAGTACACTTTACAGTCACGGTTTAATGTAAATTTACGTTTTGTAGCGTCACATATGTTGTTAGCTTCTTTTGAATCTTTCTTCTGGGCTGGGGTTCTGTGCATCTATTTTGGAAAATGATATGCAAATGAATGACCTTATCACGCTTGCGAAAGTCCGGAAGAAAGAAGCAGGCTTCTGATTGGCTGCCGTGCAAATTTCAACTGCAGGTAGCCTATGTCTGTGTACTTGGCGACGGTACACGTGTACTGTTTGCGCGTGAAGGCGAGGGCTTCCGTGGAGAGTTTGTAGAGCGCGCGGTCAGGACAATCCATCCATGATTTTGCGGAATTTAACACAAGTAGGTATTATTGATCTTGAATATTTTGTTGTGTAATAATATGTTTTGAATGTTGAAAGCGATTCCATTTTTCAATAACTGTTGATTTCTTTAACTTTGCACCTTCGATTGAAACTTATTAAAAACAGAAGCAATCTTGATAAATCACAGTGCATATGTTCCCGGTTATATCGATATTTTTTCGGACTCCCTTTAATATCGATATAACGAGACTTTACTGTATTTCCATTTCCTCCTCCCAGTATCTGCGAAATAGTATGTAAACACCATATCTTGCATATTCCTGGAGACAAATTTATTAACTGATTAGGGATATTTTTCACATTTGAAAGACAGTTAATAAATTGGTTTGTAGTGTTCTTACTGTGCTATGAGGTTTGGACACACTACATTTAAAGGACAACTGGCATCATTTTTTTTGTTTCCTACTGACATCAGAAAAACATTTATAGCATCGAAAATACCCAAAACATGCAGGCTGATATTTTTAGCCAAATGAAAAACACCAATAAAAATGAATGAATGAATCCGGAAATGGCCAGTTTCAGAAGGTCCAGCCCCCTTGTTCGTGACGTCACGCCAAGACGTCTTGCCTTGCTCAAGACAATCAAAACAATGGCTTCAGATTCGGAGAAGATGCTTTCTTGTTACTCATCCAGTTATTAATATGATTCAAATATCACACTATACAGCTGCCTCGTGTCAACCGTTTAGACCTTCAAGTTCCTGGGAATCACAGTCTCCCAGGACATGAAGTGGGAGGTCAACACCAACTCTGTCTTGAGAAAGGCCCAACAGAGAATGTACTTCCTGTGGCTGCTAAAGAAGCATGGCCTGCCACAGGAGGTGCTGCAACATTTCTACACGGCTGTCATCGAATCCATCCTGTGTTCTTCCATCACCGTTTGGTTCGGGGCCACCACAAAAATGGACAAAATCCGACTTCAACGGACAGTTAGGACGGCGGAAAAAATCATTGGCACCGCCCTACCCACTCTCGAGGACTTGCACACTGCAAGAATCCAAACTAGGGCTCGGAAAAACCTACTGGACCCTCCGCACCCTGCCCACCACTTTTTCCAGCTACTCCCCTTAGGCAGGCGCTACCGATCCATGCGCACCAAATCCAGCAGACATTTAAACAGCTTCTTCCCCCATTAACTCTTTGAATTCTTTCAACAGTAGCCCAAATGGAACTGTTTCGTGCCACTTAGCAATTTTTTGATGATACTAGTGCAGCGTGTTCGACCGGAAACAGATGCCTTGTGTGTTCTACATACTTGGCATCGATGAGAAGGTTTCTTCAGCCGTCATCTGTACAAATTTGAAGGTTTCGGACGTTTCCCCTCCTAACCAAGAGGCTTCGTCAGCGAACTAAAGTCTGACTGGTCGTATCGGCCCTATTTATATATCCCTAATGTCCAGCCATGGCGGCGCCGGACACAGCTATGATAGGTCCCTACTCTCAGGTTGGGGGAGCAGAGGACCACTCAATGTGACCCCACTGATATTTCCTACATTCCTGACTAACGACTGGCCCATTTCCCCCACTCCCACCGGTATCACCTCATCAGCATTACGAATGTTGCCTAACCTGTTTTGCCTAAGCAGGCTATTGTATGAACGATCCAAATTGAACCTCACCCCACCAGACCGGTTTAATGAAGGATTTTGTTGTTTTATATGAATCGCTTCTTTTACCCCCCTTTCAAACCATCTATGCTCTTTCGCTAAGATTTTAACCTCATTGTCGTCAAATGAGTGGTTGCTAGCTTTTAGGTGCAAATGTACTGCCGATTGAGGCCCACTTGTATTATCCCTGCGATGTTGATAAAGTCTTTTTTTGAGAATTTGTTGAGTCTCCCCAATGTACTGCTCTTTACAATTTTCATTCTTACAATGTATGGAATAAACTACATTACTTTGTTTTTCATTTGGTAGCCTATCTTTTGGATGCACTAATTTCTGCCTTAATGTGTTTATCGGTTTGAAATAAGTAGGAATTTTGTGTTTCCAAAGGACTCTTTGTAAATTTTCAGAAACTCCTGCATTGTAAGGTACTGCTACTCCTCTCCTTTTTGTATCTTGAGAATTTTTGGTTTCATTCCCTATTCTTTCTTTCTGACATTTGTTGAATGACAACTGAGGGTACCCACAGTTAGTGAGTGCTCGCCTGATATGTTTTGACTCCTTTTCTCTACCTTCAATGCTAGTTGGTATTAGTTTAGCCCTATGCTGGAGGGTTCTGATAACTCCTAATTTGTGTTGTAAAGGGTGGTTAGAGTCAAAAAGTAAGTATTGGTCAGTGTGCGTAGCCTTCCTAAAGACTTCTGTTTTTAGCGCTCTGTCCTCTTTTATAATTACTTTACAATCCAAGAAGGCTAGTTGGTTCTCTTTAATGTCCTCACGAGTAAATTTAATGTTGATGTCTACAGAGTTGAGGTGATCTGTGAAGGATTGAATTTCTTGTTTTTTAATTATGACGAAAGTATCGTCCACATATCTAAACCAGTGTCTAGATTTTGTCCCCGGGAAGGATGTGAGGGCCTGATTCTCCATCTCTTCCATGTACAGATTAGCCACTATGGGTGAAACTGGTGAGCCCATAGCACAAATATATCATGGAAATATAAATGGAACTTTGGCATCATACTTTGGCATCATACGATGTGATTTCTCTCTTTAAATCTGTCCCAACCCCAGCAGCAGTCTCAGTGGTGAGGACGAGACTGCTGGCGGACGTTTCTCTGCATGACAGAACCAATGTATGTACAATAGTTTCACCAAAATTGTGTTTATTAAGTGGTTGTTTTTCTTGCCACTGAACATGTCACAAGTACAGATCTACCACAATTCATTTCAGTGTTATAAATACAGTAAAGTCTCGTTATATCGATATCGGATATATCGATAGTCCCGGTTATATCGATACTATTTCTATGCACGCATGGAGAAAATTACATGCAAACAGGGTCGGATGTATCGATAGTCCCGGTTATATCGATATTTTTTCGGACTCCCTTGAATATCGATATAACGAGACTTTACTGTATTCCAAAAGACATTAAAAAACAACAATGACCTACAGAAGAAAAAAGAGTGGGAAGCCCAATTTTCTTGGGGGAAAATAGCATTAGCAAGGGGCAAGACATGGGTTTGGGAAAAAGAAACCACCATTACGGAAGAGTGGCGTTGCCAATGTGGCGTTCACATTGTTGACTGTGCTCTGTTGTTCGAACAAGTTGGTAAAGTGGTTCAAAAGTAATGGAAAGTCCATGTCAATAGCCACAGCAAGATGTAATTTTTTTTTTAAGCATTTAACTGACTGTCCAACAGTGACTTGCAGTCAGGGGAGGCAGGTGAGGCCGTGCCTCACCTGTCATCATGGAAATATAAAATGAAAAAATAAATTAAACAGTTATATTTATTTAGTGGTTTGTACTTTAAAGTTGTTTTCCATTTAACTTCACCGTTTTTTGATTTTTTTTTTTAATCGCTGAATTTTCACAATTAATTAAGCAGATTCTTTACTTACAGACAGTGTAGGTGTTCAATTAGCTGACATGTTTCGGCGACTACTTCCGCCTTCATCTTCGCCATTGTCTGTAAGTAAAGAATCTGCTTAATATTAGATATCAAGTAGACAGGATGAACTTAGTACAACGGTTTCACAATTACCGTTCAAATACTAAGTCGAGACGAGCGGTGAGGCAGCAGCCGGCTGAGCCTCACCATGGATTGCGCAATGACTATGCTAACTGTGCTGGCTTGCTCTGCAGTGAGACCGCATTGGTTCTCCCTCTGCATATCGCTACTAAAGTGTTCAAACACTTTTATTATATGAACTAAATGTCTACAGTTTAGCTGGTGTATATAATGTAGAGTCACTTTACATTATAAACACTGTACTACAGTCTTTTATGTAATTTTTATTAAAACGGTGTGCATAGGTGAGGCACACAGTTCTCCTGCCTCATGACAGAGGGCGCTGTTGATTACAGATTCATCTTGAGCCTCCTTGCCTGCAGAATAATAGAATTAGTGAGAGCAAGCTACAGTAAACAGTTAGCAAGTTAAGTGCAACCATCTAGTCATTTTTTTCGTGTTGCTTGCATGGCCTTATTTTCAGAATGGAAGATTACATATCTAAATTGAAATAAATGCAGAGACTTTTAAAACTGAAGAAAGATAAGGAAGGCTTCTACAAAGAAGTTATTGATGCCTTTCTTCAGAAGGAGTGGCGCATGGACTTCATTTATTAGTAAAGGTAACACGATAATCACGTTTTTTTAATTCTTTTTTTCTATGCTACAGTTAATATAAAACACGTTAACTGTTGTCAATCAAATGGTGAATAAGCTACTCTGTACAGTTCATGTTTGTAAATCTGACTGTGATGACGTCAGTGCCTCACCAGCCATGAACCACACCGCACGTCACTGCTGTCCAATGAGATTGAAACAACTTTGTTCGACAGACATTATCGAAATGTTCACACAACTTGGTCAACACTTTGAAACGACTTCATATACAGCATAGGTTCAAACAGCTTTCCAATACTATCTTGACTTTGTTGGAATGACAATTGATTCACAATCTTATTTTTATTTTTGTCAAATGGACTATCCAGGTAGCAAGTTAGCTTAAAGAGAAAAAAAATCACGGGGGTATGGAATCAAATCAGAAACAGGTCTCTTCCAAATAGAAAAAGCCTATTACATGTGATAACTGCCACAGTGAGTGAAGCAAAAGAAGATATCGGATTTATACAAGTTTGACGTAAATAAATAAACATTTGTGAAACTTATAAACTTGAATATGCCCTGACACAAGGAATAATTTCAATAAATATGGTCTGAATATGCGAGACTCGTTTTCACCATTAAACAAGCACATTTTCAGCAGCAAAGTAATCTCGGGGTGCCTCTTATTTTGAGTACCGTATTTTCCAGTTTATAGGTCGCACAGGCGTATAAGGCGCACGTCCAATGAATGGTGTATTTTCAAGCTTTTTCCATATATAAGGTGCACCGCGGACTATAAGGCTTACCTTCAATGACTGAAAAAGGTTATGCAAATATATATATACATCTTTAAAAACTTTCCAAATATAAGGCGCGCCACAATATAAGACTACAGTAGAGGCTGGGGTTACGCACTACTTCTTCTACAGTTGCGAGACTTCTTGTGGCTCAACATTACTTCACATATAAGGCACAACTGCATATAAGGTGTAGGGTCATGAAGTAAATGTAGGATTTTGGGTGTGCCTTATACACCGGAAAATACGGTAAATCAGGGGGTCTTGAGCCAACAAAACTACATGTTTCATAATTTTATAATTGGTCTATAATTGTTCACTTCTGTTCTCTCGCTTCCTGGCGTTGATGATTGTGAAGTTAGTTTACGGATGTGTGCACACGTTGGTTGCGTTGGTTGTCAATGTAAACACAGCCATGTCGCTCAAAGTCTACATGGGACCAGACAGTCAAAAATCGGAATAGCAGCGGGCCTGCCCTGTAAATTCATCATTATTGATCTCTGAAGTTTGCAATCCAATGAGAACATGGCCACAGAAAATATTCTATTCTCCTTTATTCAACGTGGTTTAGGTTATGATGGGTGTGCCTATTTAATGGTTAAATGTGAGTGCAGCCATCACGGACTAAATACCTTCGCAGGATGGATCTTTGTTCGCAACGGTGACAAGCTACACAAGGACTTCGAAAACAAGCTACCCTGCAAGTGCGAACGTACTCGTTAGGATGGAGATTTTATGCCGTGTTGTCGTGTTTGTTTGAGTAAGCAGATCCCAGTGTGTGCACAAGCGGGTCGGATCGTCCGGGATCTGGTTGCGAATGCTTATTTTTAGTGCGAAGGAGCTGCATGTGTCTTGGTGCAGCTGAAGCTGGGTCAAGGTGAAGGATGACTGATATGAAGGGGTTGACCTGTCACATTGCATTTGACTTACTATCCTTGAAACCGGATAAAAGGAGAGCCAAATGTCAAGTGATATAAGTGACGCATCCTCTTTCTCTCCTTCTTTCTCTGTCGCTCACTCGCATGAACACGTCGAAGGTTGAGAAGATGATTAAAAAAATAAATACAACTTAAAACCCAACAGCCATTCTGCGGATGGCATGTAAACGCGATACTCCTATCATCTTTTTTTTCTTCTTGAAATAAAAGTCACCGGTGGCACTTGCGGTGTGTGCCAGCCACCAAATTTCCATGAGTGTGTCTTTTCTTGCTCCGGGGCCTCTGTAAGCCCTCACCCTCTTGGCAAGGCGTGGGTTGCGCCTGGTGGGGGGAGATGTGACGGATGCCGGAGCCTTAGAGCCCGCTAGCTGCTTGGTGATTTTTTTCCCAGACTCATTTGCATTCATAAGGAGCCTACTCCTTGTCACAGTCTTTTTTTTTCTTTTTACGTCTGCCTCTGAAAATCCCGCGCGGTTCCTTGTGGGAGTGCGCCGGGAAAATCCGACTGTCAAAGACGACAAGACAAATGAATCCCTGTGTCAGACGTGTGCGGCGTCGACAGCGACAGATGGAGGAGCTGTCCCTCCTGTCGATCGGCAGCCTTCACTTTGGAACGAATAAATCTGAATTGCATCCACCTCGTAATTATAAATGTTCCTTGATTTGACAGCATTGAGGTGCTGACCAGGTGACAGCTTGATTTAATCTCCGAGGGGCGTGACTGCAGTGTGGTTGTGCAACTGTTTGCGTCCGGCCTGCTGATCACACACTGATGTGCACAAAAAGAAAAGAAAAAAAAACACAAAAACACACAGGCCGCTTGTATACTGGTGATTAAATGCGGTGGTTTATTTGTTTACTTACAACCTTTCCCGCCCCTTCGCTCGCCTGCTCTGCAGAAGTGTCCTTGAGCAGGAACCGACTATAAGGCGCAAGATAATAGGCCATCAATGAGCCAGTACGTTATTGACTTAAAGATTGCACTTTTTATGGACACAACGAGAGGAGGAACTGGTTGTTGTGACTTTTCCATGTGTCTCTCAGGTTCATTCACCACAATAGGAAATGTACCTTTGTTACGAGGTAAGCTAACAGTTAGCCTAG
Organism: Hippocampus bargibanti; assembly: GCF_051943395.1. Classification (NCBI taxonomy): domain Eukaryota; kingdom Metazoa; phylum Chordata; class Actinopteri; order Syngnathiformes; family Syngnathidae; genus Hippocampus; species Hippocampus bargibanti. Next base: position 15,896,598 of record NC_142744.1, on the reverse strand, counting down.
CCTTTTCTATTTCTTCTCCAACCTTTGTTCCTTCATTTTGCATTTTGAGGGTTGTGGGCCCAAAAACATGGAAGTACTGACCAAATTGTATTTAAACACACTTACAAGGGAACAGTGAAAAGAAAAACAAAATCCAAAACACAAACATAATCCTCAAAACGTCAAGAACCCAGCAACTACGACTCGGCAAAGGGTGACAGAAACCAGGGAACAAAATAAAAGCAAATTTATGAAGCAACACCTAGATGGGACACAAAAGGGATGAAGGAGCTGATTGCTTCACTCAAGAGACCTCAATGACAAGAACAAGTGGAGACATTGAGTAAACGAAACCAAATGCAATCTAAACTAAAAGATAATCATGGCATTCTGGCAGTCCGGATGCCCTGTGGCACCATGCTGCTTCTTAAAAGTTAGACCTGGTACTACAATAGGGTTTTTGTATGGAAAAGGAGACTTAGTGACCCCCCCCCCCCCCCCTTCCCCACTCCCTCCAAGAATTGGAACGGCAAGGTTGATAGTTGATTACAGAGAACCGTTGGATCAAAAGATGAAAATGAGACAAAAGATCAGAATGCCATCTTTTATTGGATTTGATATGCATTTAGGTTGTTTGACAAATTGTATTAAAATAAAGTCAGCAGGAACAAAATGTAAAACATCAAAATCATCTGAATGGAAAAAAATAGCAAAAGAAGACCAAAAGTAAAAGTCCGCCAAGGTTAAACAAACACATACACAATGCATGCAGCAAACAAACAATGAACCGGCACCGGATGGTCGTGCCGGGTGTCCTTTTAAGTGTCAATGATTAAACGACCAGCACCTGCGAGCCTGCAGGCACGGCTGACGTCGCTACCCGCTGGTCGCCAATCTGATCGGGACGACCAGCACCTGTGCAGGTGTAGGCGGGGCCGACAGCGCCCCCCGTTGGTCGCCAACCAGATCATGACAGCATTGGAGAAATGTTCATTTTATAGAGTTAAAATTATGAAATGAAGATGAAAATATATGAAAGAATTAGACAAACCGAATACATGAGCTGCTGGAAAAGCAGCAACTCTCGCGGCACCTTCTTAAAGTCAAAAGAACAAAAAAAAATATGACAGCACATAGACAAAGTCATTCATTCTGAAGCACTTTCTGTGCCCTCTTTTTTACATGAAGCAGTACTAGAAGAAAGTCGAGAGGATCAAAGCGTCCTTTTCACCAGTATTGGTGGAATGTGCACGTCTGCTACAAACTAAATGTTAAAAGCGAACACGAAGCTGTTGCATCCATTGACGGAAAGAGATTGTCTCACATCTCCTGTCCCACGTAAATCCGCTTCGAAGCCGCGACAGTTCCACAGATGCACACTCCTTTCTTCTCATCTCAGGCTCGTCAAGCCATGCATCCATCCAGCCGCAGACTGTCCAACAGCACCGACCTTTCCGCTGAACAAAGTGGGGCTGTGAAAATGCTGCCTATGACAGGCGCAAAAAAAGCACAATCCCCCCAGAGTTGTCCAGCAATGGCAGTCAAATGGCACCAACATTCCACCTATTCAAAAACAGTACTGGTACTGTACTGATTGTCGTGTCATATTTCATGGGATTTATAGATAAAATAACGCAGAGCAGAGTTTGTTTGAAGCGAACCGCTTTTCAAGTGAGCAATTGTATTGGAACATGTGACTCGTTGAGGTTTCGAGTTGGTCAGGCGTTGCCTTTGAGATTGATTGTTGAAACATTCGATAGTGTTTGAAAGTGAACACAAGGAATTATCTATGGTCGAAAAGCAAATCACTCAATTAAATAAAATTAAAAAAATTAAACAGGACATTTTTTAATACTTTTTTACCTAATTTTAGTTTTTTTTGCATTTCTTGCTGTGAGTCACTCTAGCGACATTAACTTCGCCATATTGATTATTATTTTTTTTTTCTCGAATCGATTGCTAAGAAGCATGTACTGGTCACGACATGCAAGCTGTGCCTTGCTTCCAATCACACAACACCCAGATCATGAATATTTCAAAGGCTAAAGGAAAATACAGTTAGTTTATTTTCTTTCTGCTGATTACAGGAGACACAAAACCATAATTTTGAGGATACACAATGCCCCGGGAAGTGTGCTTCCCCCTTCCCCGATCCCTCCTTCACCAAGCAGAGGGAAAGACAATGGAACAAGTAGAACGTGAGTGACACAGATTCCCTAAACCTCAAAGAAGGGAGAGCAAGTGGAGGATGATAAAAAAGGAGAACATCTGGTGAGTGGAGAGCGCTGCCAGGACAAGACAAAGCCATGTGTCTGGCAAACGCAATACCTACACAAAAGACACATTTACACACACGCACACACATGCACACACATACACACAGCCAAACATTTGTTCATGCATGCCTCCAAATTTACAAAACAAACGTGCACACATACACTGCGTATTATGCCCAGCAAGATGCAGTTAGAGAAAAAAGAGGTGGGTGGGGGGGTATGATTGGAGGGTCCACTGTTCAGACATGACTAATCTGCATACTCGAAGGCTTAGAAGTGAATATGCATGAGAGAATAAAACGATATGCCTCCGAGCAGACCACCCGCTCTCTTTGGATTACCGTAGCCACCTCCAAGCCTTTCATCTCAACGCTGGCGTGCAATCAAGCTGATTTAGAGCGCTCGGCACCGGCTTTTTGCGCCTAAGAGATTGGACGGAGGAGATTTTTAAGGTGTCGTTAGCGGCGCCGGGGAAGCCTAACAAACACGTCTCCTGCTTTCAACATCCACAGTCGGAGCCCCCAACTGTCAGGGGGCATGCCTTGCCCTACTTTGCCAAAACATACTGTACAGCGACCTCAATGAGAAACTAAAAAAGTGATTTAATAGAGGAAAAGCGTGGATGCCCAGCTGTTCACAACGGTAATAATGAAGGTACAGCTTGTAATGACTTTATGAGCCTGGGATTTGAGTCTCTGCACAGAATACCAGACAATGTCGACTTTGCAGCGTATATTCCGTTCTCATTTCATTACATCATCAGCAGACTGGATTTTGTAGTCAGAACCTTGGCTATGGACTTTTCGTGTTGCTGTTGGCGTGTTCTCACCCTGCTTTAGTGTGTTTCCTCCGAACAACCATTACATTTGATGTGAACGGACAATCAAGCCGCACCTTGCAGCAGGCAACAGAGGGCAGCAATCATACGTTGCCACTGTCATAGACTCGTCCATTATTTTTTTGCTGAGTGCACTGTTACAAGTACCGTATTTTCCGGTGTATAAAGCGCACCCAAAAGCCTTTATTTTCTTCAAAAGATGACCTCTTATATGCAGGTATGCCTTATATGTGAAGTAATACTGAGCCACAACAGGACTCACAACTACATGTACATTCAGCAGCCATGACTTCATTTTTCGCTGGAGAAGAAGTCCTGCGTAAACCCAGCCTCGACTGAGCGCCTTATAATGTGCACACCATGACCGCAGCATAAAACTGATCAAATTAGAGCTTGTGCTAACATGACATCATGAGGTGTCCTGGATTGTCTGACAATACTTGGAGAGTGCTAGAGTTCGTGATCTGATGTCACCATGGCAACAATCTACTACACTGCCCTCATTTATACTTGTGTACCGTTCACATTATTGAGCAAGTACGCATGCCTGCGACCTGTTTGTTAAATAGCAGGAATGGGTGGAACAATGACACAAACGCCTTATTTATCTTGTGTACATACAGAGCTGTACAAATAACCTAGAGGCTGTTTTGCTCATGTTTTTAAGGCTGACATCAAACATGAGCTATAGAAGGAGAGCAGTAGGAGAATATTTGGAAAGGGTATTAGACAGGGAGCTCGGATGGTCTATGAAATATTGAAGAAATGTCTGCTGGAACCATGAATTCACGTTTCAAACAGACTCCCTCTAAGACTGTCCTCCTCAATGTATGAATATTTCATTTATGAACATAGAGTGGCCCTGAAAGGCACCATTACCAAAGCCTAATGTCGAGGGGGAAACATTCTGCACATTTAGCTGAAAGTTAGTCTGAGCCCATGTAAGAGGCGCCCAGGCATAACGTAGTCTTACGGGGTATTATATTGGCATCACATTAGTGTTGGTAGATGGGACGGGATGTCAGCAGAGTTGTGTTGCTTTTCCCTAAAGGACAAACTAGGGAAGCGAGGGACTCAGAGTGCATAGGTTTTCAATTTATCATCTCTTTCGGTGGGTGAGAGGGCGAAGGAAAACATTTAAAAAGGCATCCAGCCTATTTTAACCTCTTTCACGGAACAAATAAATATATAAATAAATAAAAAATAAGCAACCCTGGTAGAAGACACAAAATGACCCGAAATATTGTATAGGATTGGATTAGCCTTTATTAGTCTCGCAGTGGAGAAAGGAAAGGAAGAAGTAGAAAAAGAAAATACAGGACCTGCTGTCAAGGCAGCCACTGTCGCGGGGCCATCTTGGAGTTAAACAACAAAAAAACAAAATAAAGAATGTGACACAACACAAAAGACAGTCAGCCACTCAATCTTAAGCATTTCTGCACCCTCTTTGTTGTACGAAGCAGTTCTAGATGAAAGACGAGATTATCAAAGCGTCCTTTTCACCAGTGGATCAGGGATGTTGTGGTAAAATATGCACGTCTGCTACAAGCTAAATGTTGAAAGCAAACACGTAGCTGTAGCCTCCATTGATGAAAAGAGACTCACATCTCCTGTCCCAGGTAAATCCGCTTCAATTCCTAGCCGTGACAGTTCCACATCGGCACTCTGCGCTGACGCTACTTTCTTCTCATCGCAGGCTCCTCAAGCCATGCATCCATCCAGCCGCAGACTGTCCAACAGCACCAACCTTTCCACTGTACACAAACCAATGAAAGGCACAGGTTTTATTATTATGTATATGTTTTTATTCCGCGCTTATTCAGATATTGTGAGATTAATGCGAATTAATTTTGGTCATTGTGGCCATTAGCTTCCACAGATTAAGTACTGTATACGGAAAATAACTGCTCGGCTCATGTTGGCCAAAATGTCCGATGAGATTTCTGCATATGCATTTGGCATTTCTTGTTTAATGGAGCAATCCCATTGGACACTTGGCCAACGTTAGCCAAGCAGTCGTTTTACATACGGCATCAATTGGTTATATCAGACCAACCATTGTTTAAATGCCGAAGCATGACCATTGTGTGTAGGAAAGACACTTTATAGCAGGGGTGTCAAAGTCATTTTTTGCCGCGGGCCACATTGTAGTTATGGTTTCCTCTCGAGGGCCGTTATGAATTTGGTGAACCCATTAAAATGTTTAAATCCCTTCAAATATTACATATAGAGCACACAGCAAATTAATGAATAACTCGTTTTCAAATCTGAAGAATAATGACTTTTATTGTGGTTGACATCCAAAAATATGAAATTTTGGCTCAGATTTTAGCAATCATCATGGAATTTAACAAGTTTGATTTGCTTTCGTGGGCTGAAAAAAAAATTATGTGGTGGGCCGGATTTGGCCCGCGGGCCTTGACTTTGACACCTGTGCTTTATAGGAAAGGTAAGATGACAAAATTATGTTTACTGTAAAATAGATGTTGGTTCTAGAATTTATTCTGATATTGTTAATATGGTTACAAATGTGAATAAAATGCAAATTCCTATGATTTCATTAGATAGACTTTGTCTTAACATTAGTACAAGTCGTTTTATTCCGTTTTACAATTAAAACTTAAAACACACCGAAAATGCACACACGCGTCCATATAATTTAAACAAATTTAAACTGCGCTGCCGTCAGGCATCACACAGACGCACGCTCGCTCACCGCTGCACTTACTGGTTCTCATTTGAATGTTTCATGTTTATGGCCTCGCAGTGTTTTCCATGAAGCATTTACTGTAATTACAACCTTTGAAGGTTACAACTTGACATGCAATAAACTAAACGCAGAACACAGAAGAATACATGGTCACGTGTCACGCAAAAAGCCACACTGACTTACTGTTTTTCTTTGTTGTTGATTTTTTTATGACCAAGAAATATTGACCGTAATCATGACTCCTGGGCAGGTCTTGATTAGTGACAGACCGCCGTGGTCTTGATTGACTCCATCACAAACTGAGGAGATGATGAAAAAAAGAATAAAAAACTCCACTAGCTTGCCTCACATAACGCCAGAACAACATTAACCATTCGTGTGCTCTGAAGTTGAAATACTTGTTTTGAAGGATGGTTTTTGAGCTTATGGAGGTACCATATTTTCTGGTGTATGAGGCGCACCGGAGTATAAGGCACACCCACAATGAATGGTGTATTTTCAAACCTTTTCCATATACAGTGAGACCTCAACTTACAAACTTAATTGGTTCCCAGACAGAGTGTGTAAGGAGAAAAGTGTGTATCTCAAAAAATAAATTCCCATAGGAAACCATTAAAATGCAAATAATCCGTTCCCGGGTTTCCATAAAATATGGGTTTTAACTAAATAAGCCTTAAAACTACACACAACATATCTTGTTCTATGTATAATAAATGTGCTATTGTATTGTAATGAAATAAATACACTGCATTGTATCATAAAGTCACAAAGAGAGGCACATTACATGAGGGCTGTAATTAAAGAAATAAACTGTGCTGTAAATTAAAGTTTTATTTACCTTTTTGATGATCGTTGATGGCTTATGGAAGAACAGTCACCTTCCTTAAGGACTGTTGGTAACCTAACCTCTGGTGTGGATTCTCTTCTTTTTTCTTTGTAGACTCATCATTTTTGCTGATTAAAAACCTCTTAATTGACACCTGTTGCTTTCTGACTTGTAAGGTCTTACGAAGCAGAGGCATCACATTATTGTTCATCATGTTGATGATTGTCATAGTCTTTTCTGGATGGAACTGTTCGGTAAAAGCCTGCACATCATTCCACTTTGCGAACATTGCCTTCTCCTCCTCGCCCTCAGATGTTCTCGAACCATCCGTTACTGGATTTAAAATCCTCAATAAGCGCCGAACTTCCAGGTTGGCGCATGGCGATATCGGCGTGAATTAGCCGTGCTTTCTCGCGTAAAATAGCTTTACTCATAGCTGCTTTTCGTGCTTCCAAATTAACAGAGGTTTTTTAACTTCTTCGATTGCCCGAGACCGTCGCTTTGAGAGCACGGAAACACCTTTTGCAACAGACGCGCCTTTGATGGCTTCTCTGATCCGGATAATGGGAGCAATGGTTGACTTAGCGTAGCCGTGCTCGGCCACTAAATCACACAAACGCACACCTCGTTCGTGTTTTTCAAGTATCTCCTTCTTCTCAGCGACGGTGATTTTATTTTGTGTCTTCTTGGGCTGAACACGAGCCTGTGGTGTTTTTTTTTTTTTTTCGGTCCCATCATAGTAAAATTATCAGCAAAAAGCTCCAAGTAGGCGATCGACGTGTGCATTCAATGAGAGGGGGTGTGGAAAGCAGCGCCGGCTGGAGCACTGTTCGGTCGTGTGCTTCCGCCGAAGATCACTCCGCCAGCCATGGTGGGTGTGTATTCTGAAAATAGTGCTTATTATAAGGTTTAATTTTCATAAATTTGACGTTCTTAAGACAAAAAGTTTGTAAGATAAGGTGTTTGTAAGTTGAGGTCTCACTGTATAAGATGCACTGGACTACAAGGCGCACCTTTCTGGACTGGACTACAAACACGGATGCCCTAATCAAAAAGGGACAGAGTCGCCTCTTCCTACTCAGGAAACTGAGGTCTTTCAGGGGTCACTCCTAAAGACTTTCTATGACTCTGTGGTGGCTTCAGCCATCCACTATGGAATTGTCTGCTGGTCAGGCAGCATCTTCACCCGGGACGGGAAAAGACTGGAGCGCCTTGTCAAAAGGGCCAGTTCTGTCCCGGGCTGCTCGCTGGACTCTCTGGAGGAGGTGGGCAACAGACGGACACTTGCTAAACTAAAAGCTATGATGGGCAGCCCCTCCCACCCACTCCTGCCCACCCTGACAGCACTGGGTATCTCCTTCAGCCAGAGACTGTTACACCCATGCTGCAAGAAGGAGAGGTACCGCCGCTCGTTCCTACCGACTGCTGTCAGGCTTCGCAATTCTCAATCACATGTGGAAAAAAACTGGCTACATATATCAATATGCCTTTCTTGATACTTGCACTATGTACAGATTTTTATGAAACAGTTTTACACATTTACAGTATACAGTTTACATTTTTATTTTACTATGCTGAGAATATCTTGTTTTTTAGCCTTTAGACCTGTTGTGGCTCAATATTACTTTACATATGAGGCACAGGGTCATCTTTTGAAGAAAATGAAGGTTTTTGGGTACGCACTGAAAAATACTAATTAATAATAATTTATTAGTTAAAAAAGTAAAAAAAAATAGTTAAAAACACAGCTCCACAAAACCCTTTTTTTCATTGGTTGTTAAGCTACAAATTTAACTGGTTACATAACACAATATATCTCTGTTTCTATAGCTGTGGCTGTAAAACAGCGCTTTCCAGTACAGAACAGCCAGGACAGGATTCCAATTTTTCAGGTTGGTTTTTCAGTATCCATTCAAAGGGGACATTTTAGGCTTTGAATCTGCTTGTATGCTCGTTAACCTGTATGACTGACACAGCACAGAGAACACGCTGAGATGAGCATGGTGATGTTACCATAAAATGACCTCTCCGGCCCGAGGCAACACCTGCTTCTTCCACTTCCTTTTATTCACCGTTGACCTGAAAAAAAAAGTCCAAAAGGATGCTAGACAGAGATGTCGCCGGTTTGGAAATAGTTAAAGCCATAAAGACATACAGTAGCTCAGGCCTGACCTTGCGCCCTCCTCGGTATCCCCCTGCGCAGAATTCTTATTCCCCACCAAACTGACAAAGTGTTTTTAATCTTTTCTTTCCCTCTCTCCGGGAGATTGGGGAAACAAAAATCAATAGCAGCTGGCAGGCGATCTAGCAGGCCGGTGAATTACTGGGCGCGTGCCGCAAACCGGTGCGCTGCATTGACGGGGGCCTTGAAACGAGGGACCTTGGGAGAAGCATCAGAGACACGGCAGGTTGAGGGGGTCACAAGGAGTCCGCAGCGTGAGGAGCGGTGTATTTACTGCTCGTGCCGGTTCGCCCATGATGAAAAATAACAAGAATGGAAGAAAAAACAGGATGGGGGGTGTGTGAGGAGGCGGCTCTAATGGTTTACAGCGGCGGTGATTTACGCATGTGCTCATCTTGTGCTCCGTACAATACAGGTATGACTGCGCGTTGGTTGTGTGATGTCAAGCGCAAGCATACCCACGCTTGATTTCGTTTGCTTTTTCATCCCCGGCTTCTTCCCTCCCAAATGGGGAATGATTCATTAGAGCTAGGTGATTTAGAACGTGGCAGTTGTGGCCGATCAATATGCATGGGCCCATCTGTCAATACGTGATTTCTGCTGGTAATTAGCTGATGTGGGCCAGTGGTTGTGAATATTGCCTGGCAACTGACAGCATGGTTGTTTCTGTCAACAATGTTGGGGGGGAGGTTACCCAGGTGGTAGCAGGTGACTGACTGCAGATCAATGAATTACAATGCTTCAAGGCCCCATCATCATCTATTATTGCATCGTGGAGCCACATGTTGTTGTTGTTGTTGTTGTTGTTTTTAAGATTGCCCGAAAAAAATTATCGGATTTTCTGCACTAAAAGTCGCACCGGATATAAGGCGCACCTTCAACGAATGACATATTTTCAAATGGCGATTCAGCCTGCCAGGATTTTGCCATAATGTTCCTTTTTTGGTGTCAAGCATATAGAGCAACCATATTTTATTATATATACCATAATGGTGTCAAGCATATAGAGCAACCATATTTTATTATATATACCATAATTTTATATAGAGCAACCATATTTTCCAGTGTCTAAGGTCCACCGGAGTATAAGGTGCACCCCCAATGACTGCTGTATTTTCAAACCTTTTTCTATAAACAGTATAAGCTGCACCGGACTATAGACCGCACTTTCAATGACTGAAAAAGGTTTTCCAAATATAATATATAAATACAGTGATACCTTGGCTTACAGAGTGTGTCAGGCGAAAAGTGCATATCCCAAAAATTTATTTCCCACAGGAAACCATTAAAATGAGAACATAATTTTCTACTTTCTAATTTTCTAAGCCTTAAAACTACACAAAATATACCTTATTTTACGTATAATAAATTTGCGATGGTATTATAATGAAAGAAATAAACTGTACTGTATAATAAAGTCATTTTATTTACCTTTGTGATGGTCGTTGATGGCTTAATGGAATGGAGTGGCCGGTTTCCTCAGCATTAAACACGTGATGAGGAACGTAGCCTTCTTCTTTCAACATCTTGAGGAATGATCCCTTGTAGGTGCTTTCTCTGTGATAATTTTATCTAGTTCCTCATCAATTGTGTTCTGTTTAGCTGGGTTGATAGCTTTTTGCATCAAGTATACAGATGGCTTGTGCGAGTTTTTTGTGGAGCCTGATTGATGGGAATATACAGTCTACAGTCTGCCTTTGAACTATCAAAGTTGAAACTCTCTCACTGTCTTCTGCCTGTCTCTTTGATGTTTAAACCACCCCTCCCCCCTCACTGCTGCGTTCTTGACCAATCACATGGCTTTAACCGAAGACTGGGGGTGGGGAATAGAAGACAAAAACAGTCGGGTGCCATTTTGTTGATAGAACGGGTTCATTCGCTAACGACACATCACTCATTGAGGCAGCTCTGTGTCCTAAAAAAGTTCGTATACCAAGATAAAGTTCGTATGCCAAGGTAAAATTTTCATAAATTTAACGTTCGTAAACAGAAAAGTTTGTAAGCCGAGATATCACTGTATAAATGTTTTCCAAATATCAGGCACACCACATTTTTTATTTGACTTAGTGTGTGTGTGTGTGTGTGCTTTTGTGTGTGTTTGTGCTTTTGTGCGTGTGCTTGTGTGTGTGTGTGTGCGTGTGTGTGAGCGTGTTGTGTTATGTGTGTGTGTGCGTGTGCGAATGTGTGGGTGTTACTTCCATGTTGACTGAACGCTGGTGTGTCTAACTGCCGCTAACGTATCCTGTCGCTGTAAAGTGTCCTTGAGAGTTTTGAAAGGCGCTTATAAATAAAATTGTTGTTGTTGTTGTTCTTCTTCTTCTTCTTAGGTGCGACAGTAGAGACTGGGGTTATGCACTACTTCTGTGGGGAGAAATGGAGATGGCTGCTGACAGTAGTTCCGAAACTTGTTGTGGCTCAATAATACTTCACATATAATGCGCACCTGTGTATAAGGCGCAAGGTTATCTTTTGAAGAAGATATACACCGGGAAATGCGGTCCATTTCAGTGGCGGTCCGTGCATTTCACACCTAGGCCTTCAGTGAAGTCCTGCTTAGTCCGACTTGAACAAATATCCCTCGTAATACCATAATTTATGACACAACGGCTGAAGATATCATTTACAAAAGCACACGCACGCAGTACTGGGCGATATTTTGTAGTTGGGTGGAGTTTTTTTTTTTTTTTTTTGTCCACACTTGCACCATTGTGTGTTGTGATGAAATCCCCCACAATTGCATTTCACCACCTCCACCACCACTTAGACCTGCCTATGTATGTGCATCCCTGAATATAGAAGATATTGCAGTTGATTATATTCTTTGTTCGGATTGCAACGCTGAACATTTTAGGTTGGATTGGATTTGCCTTTATTAGTCTCACAGTGGAGAAATTTACATTTCACTGCAGCAAAGTGATGAAAGGAATGAAAGTAGAAAAACAAAATACATGAGCTGCTGGAAAGGCAGCCACTCTTGCGGCGCCGTCTTGAAGTCAAAAGAACAAAAAAAAACTACATAAATAATATGACAGCACAAAGACAATATGACAAAACAAAGACACAGAGAGTCATTCATTCTTCAGGACTTGCTGCACCCTCTTTATGATGACATGAAGCAGTTCTAGATGAAAGAGGAGAAGATCAAAGCGTCTTTCCACCAGTGGATCAGGGACATCATGGAACGTCGACTACAAGCTAAATGTTGAAAGCAAACACGTAGCTGTAGCATCCATTGACGAAAAGAGATTGTCTCACATCTCCTGTCCCACATAAATCTGCTTCAATTCCAAGCCGCAACAGTTCCACATACGCATCGGCGCTCTGCGCTGACGCTCCTTTCTTCTTATCGCGGGCTCCTCAAGCCATGCATCCATCCAGCCGCAGACTGTCCAACAGCACCCACCTTTTCAGAGAAATTTACATTTCACAGCAGCAAAGTGATGAAAGGAATGAAAGTAGAAAAAAGAAATACATGACTTACATGTACAATACATGGACTTCTAAATAGGTTGCTAAATGGGAATAGCCTCGTGTAACCATAGCGTAGACAAACACAATGCAGCTCAGCACAGCGCCGTCAAAGTCATTTTTTGCTGCAGCCCACATAGTGCAGTAGTTGGTTTCCTCTCGAGGGACGTTATGAATTTGGGTTAACGATTAGAATAGTTAATGTCCTCCCCATATTACATACAGAATGCACAACACATTAATGAATAACTAGTTTTTAAATCTGAAATCAAGAATAATGACTTTTATTGTAGTTGACATACGACAATTTGAAATTTTGGTTCGGACTTTAGCAATCATCATGGTACTTGACATGCTTGATTTGCTTTCGGGGGCCGAATAAAATGATGTGGCGGGCTGGATTTGGCCCCCAGGCCTTGACTTTGACACCTGCGGCCTAGCAGATGTCATCGATATGCTTTTGGCCGGCAAAACATTTGCAACTTGCTCACTTAAAATGTGAATGGAAGCAACACAGCATGAACAAAGTGCTAAAGTACAAATTCCAGCAGCATTAAAAAAAGTCTCTCTCAGACTCTTAAGCAATCATCACTCTTTTTAAAACTAACTGCGCCACACGCCTGCAATCCTTCATTTACTCCCAATAGTGCAGTCGGCCTTGTTGATTGTTCATTTTGAATGTCATTAAATCTGTTCCTCTTTGCACAAAGCATTCAGTTGGCCTGTAGGGCAGCCATAACTGCAGTGTGGCCCATGACACAAACAAGTTTAACACCCCTGATTTGTAGGATTGGAGTGGAACAGTAGCTCGCAGAATGAAGCAAAAACTTTGACAGTAAATGTTGGTTTCTCGAAAATGGATGCCTAGCTCGCTAAAAGGCTGGCATTTATGGAGGTGATGACCCCATTACGATGTTCGATTAAGTTGCCATTGGAGTAAGTTGCCGTTTTCCGCCAGCGTTGGAAGACATTTGTGCAAACGCAACAAGCATTCATGTGCTCCGGAGGTGGAGAAATTATATCCGATTACTCGAATCTGCCGACGTGAGACAGCTGGCGGCAAGACAATTAAGAATGTGAAAATGAGAATCATGATGACACTTTTTGCTGCTTAGTTTTCTGGGAATGCAAGCTAGTGTTTATAGTCAAATATCAGCATCTCGCGCTTAGGTAAATTTACTTATTCTGTTTGGACTAAAAAAACGTGCACCCATCTTAATATATTTTCAATAACATGTAGAAAAATAAAGCATCCAAGCAACGGTGTAAGTGAAGGATGCCTCTCTGCCTCTCATTTGCATTTGCATATTAGAGTGTTTTCTGGGGGAAAATGAGCTGTAGAAATTAATTCAGGATTAATTGGTGCCTTTATCTCGTTAGGACAATCTAATTTAGGGGATGATGGAATTGTTTAGACTCCCTTTTGCATAATTGGATTGCGGTGAATGGCTGTCATTACCGTCTTTTTAGCAGCGTCTGTGGGCCCCCTCTCTCCCATGCAGGCCCCAACCTCATAAAGAGCCATCATGTGTTTGCGCCAGTGTTTTTGTAACCCCCCACTCGTTCACTGCAATACACAAGGCAGGATGCAAAAACGCGAGCATGTGGCTAACCGCGCAGCAGTGATTAGCTCCCGTTTCAAATCCATTAGCATACTGCAAGCAGAGCACCATTGAGAACATCTCTCATGAATGCCTCGGCATGTGACTAACAACGCGCTGATGATTGACCGCTGGCGGTGGTGCTTCGTTTGACTCGCGGCTGCCGTCAACTTTTGTGGTTCTTGCCCGCGACAGCGCTGGGAGGCCCACACGATCTTTGAATTAAGTGACATGCCATTTAGGTTAATTCTACCCATCCATCCATTTTGTGATCCGCTTAATCCTCACAAGGATCGTGGGTTGTGCTGTGCCAGTAGTAGGGGACACCCTGAACCGGTTGCCTGCCAATTGCAGGGCACACAGAGTTGAACAACCACCTGCACTTACACTTGCACCCAGGGACAATTTTGAGTCTCCAATCAAGCCTGCTATGCATGTTTTTGGAATGTGAGAGGAAGCCAGAGTACCCGTAGAAAACCTACACAGGCATGGGCAGAACATGCAAATTCAACACGGAATAAAACCCGTTGCCACTGCACTGTGAGGTTGATGCGCTAACCCAGAGGTGGGCAAACTACGGCCCGCGGCCGGATCCAGCCCGTTGGGCTTTTTATTCCGGCCCTCCAAAGGTAGCCACACAACTGAGCTCCGATGTGAATGACTACCAGTAATGTACATTCATTTAATTTGGACTCTTGTAATTAAAGCATTTCAACACTGGGTGGCGCAGTTAGTTGACGTTTCAGGGCACAGGGAGAAAGGGGGAGACAAAGACAGAAGAAGAAAGATAGAGGAAGAAATCATATTTAATCGAAGAAACTCCCTCTCTATACGAAGCGAAAAGTGTGTCGTCCCCGATATTTATTATCATTGGATCCAAAACGGTGACATGCTAGTGACTCTTGATTGCAGTGAATTTTACTGGAATTGTGAATGTTTTTACTTTAATTAATTTACATTTATGTCATGTAGGTCATGGTATTCAATCAGACAACAATAATTACAGCAGAAGAGAAAGTGAGATGTATATGATCAAATGAAGCGGTCTACAAAGTACGAAACATTCAGGAGACACTTGGAGTCAGAAAGACTCAAATCTACGAGACAAGGAAGCGATTCTTGGTCAGTCCGTTTGTGGATTCAATGCTGAGAGTGAATTGTTTGTGACTAAACGCACGTTTGCATGTTTCCTGGAATAGTTTGAATGTTATGGTGTTGAAAACCTTTGGCAAAATGGGTCGCTGATAAGAGAGGAGCCGAGCTCAATTCCACTAACTATGAGGATCGAAAACTGAAACGTTCCGCAGCTGGCTTCAAAAGTTTGTGCACTATATAAGCCGAGCAATGCTGTCGTGTGTGTGTGTGATTTTGTAGCAAATACAGTAAAGTCTCGTCTCGTTATATTGATATTCTCGGGAGTCGGAAAAAAAATCAATATAACCGGACTATCGATATGTCCGATCCTGCGCCGAACTGCATTAACAAAAGCCGCCAAAAGAGGGCAGCCAAGCGCCATATAAGAAACGGAGCTGGCCATGAGCTCCCATTTTGTGCCTTTTTTTTTTTTTTTTTTTTGGGGGGGGGGGGGGGTGAGAGATGTCCCCCCCCCCAATGTTGCCACAAAATGGCACATATAATTTTTTAATGATTGCAAACATGTATGCTTTCATCTTCAGAACTACAGTGTATTTGAATCATATTCATAACTGGATGTGTAACAAGAAAGCTTATTATCCGAATCTGAAGCCATTGTTTGGATTCACAAGCAATGCAAGACGTCTTGCCGTCATTTTTATTGGTGTTTTGCATTTGAATAAAAAGTGACATCGGTTGTCCTTTAATACACAGTATGGAATGTTAATAATTTTCAAAATCATCACGCTTCAGCAGACAAAACAAGAAACATTGTTGCAAAAAACGATTGCATTCATATACAGTACAGTGGGCATGTACATAACACAATAGGGAAACTGCAACGCTTACATCTTACTATATTATGTATGCAATTTAAAAAAAATCATCAATCTTCTTCTGCTTCCCATTTTTACCTTTTAACACAAACACTTCAATCTCGTCTGCTACACACGAGCTAGCGTCTGAAAATGAAAATGGCTCTGCTACACGGGTGCTGGTCACGTAACAAACTCACGTGACCAAGTCGACCAATGGCGCGACCGATGGCGTGTCACGTAACCAAGTCACGTGACCAAGTCGACCAATGGTGCGACCGATGACGTGTCACGTGACCAAGACACGTGACCAAGTCGACCAATGGCGCGACCGATGTATCGATATAAACAGCAAAATGGCCGGCGGGGGATGAAAAGGAGCACCGTAATAACCGGGTATCGTACTAAATGGTACTACAGTAAAGTCTTGTTATATCGATATTCAAGGGAGTCCGAAAAAATATCGATATAACCGGGACTATCGATATATCCGACCCTGTTTGCATGTAATTTTCTCCGTGCGTGCATAGAAATAGTATCGATATAACCGGGACTATCGATGTATCCGATATCGATATAACGAGACTTTACTGTAATTATACATAAAAAGACTAGAAATGTGCAAGGGAAATGAAAATAGTATCGTAATAAGCGGTACTATCGATATAACCGATATCGATATAACGAGACTTTACTGTAGTCCTAACTCTGTTATATTCTGTATATTTCTAAAAATGCCTATACACGTGTACTGTATACTGCAGTTTTTGGGCAATACAGTAGAACACTTTGTTGTTCGTGTTGTAACATGTACAGTGAGACCTCAATTTACAAACACCTTAACTTACAAACTTTTCGTCTTACAAATGTCAAATTTATGAAAATTAAACCTTATAATAAGCACTATTTTCATAATACACACCCACCACGGCTGGCGGAGTGACCTTCGGCGGAAGCACACGACCGAACAGCACCAACAGTCCTTATGGAAGGTGACTCTCCTTCCATAAGCCATCAAAAAGGTAAATAAAACTTTATTTTACAGCACAGTTTATTTCTTTAATTACAGTCCTCGTGCAATTCCCTTTGACCTTCGACCTCCAACGCCATTCCATCAAGCCATAAATGACCATCACAAATGTAAATAAAGTGGCTTTATGATACAATGCAGTGTATTTCTTTCATTGCAATACAATAGCACATTTATTATACATAGAATAAGGTATGTTGTGTGTAGTTTTAAGGCTTATTTAGTTGAAAAGTATATTTTATGGAAACCTGGGAACGGATTATTCCCATTTTAATGGTTTCCTATGGGATTTTTTTTTTTTTTGAGATACACACTTTTCACCTTACACACTGTCTGGGAACCAATTAAGTTCGTAAGTTGAGGTCTCACTGTATGTACTTGGACGTTCAAACATAACATATACTCTACCATAGTTTTTTCACTGTTCCCATTAAAAAGTATGTTCATACATTAGGTTTTGTTCTGTTGATGCTTGATATGGACTGAAAAACATGGAGTTTTTTTCATATGTACTGTATCTTGTGTTGACATGGGCCGCCTGTCGAATTTTAGAAATAAATGTGGCCCTTTAGCGAAAATGACCCACTTGACCAGCGGGCTGCTTGATGGCGTGAACGGTCATTCACTCATATGTACCCTGTGATTGTGCAGTGCAGTGCAAGATGTACCCATTCTCTTGTTCAAAATGAGATACGATAGGCCCCATCTCAACCAATGTGTACTTCTGTGTTGTCACTCCTCAGTGTAGCAAATGGCTTGCCTCATATGTTCTGTGAATATAAACACGGAGATTCAAGTAAGTAGACAGACCCTCAAACAATGGTCACTTGGACTAGCAGTGTAAATGCAGCCCAAGTTGCTTGTTGCCTTGTCCAACACATTTTCCGCTTTCATTATTTTCACAATCTCTCGGAGACAGTCGGCAGGAGGTTTCCACCCCAAACGTGGGATGAAAATCAATAGAAGCAGAGCAAAGTGCATGTATGGGATCACTCACTGGAATACCTGATCTTCTCACTTCAACAACATTGATGTAACTATGGAAACAAGCTGGCCCAGATGAACGGAGATATGCCTATCTCCTGACAAAAGGCCTTTTTATATCTTGTCCAGCCGCTTAGCCTATACAACAACAATAACAACGACAGAGGCTTTTATCTGCTTCCCACCATGATACCATCATCATTTGTCTGAAAGGACAAATTGTATAGATATTATTCTGCGGGTTGCTCTCTGGTAAACAAGGCAACGAGAAATTGAATCTATGGTGCTGATTCTCAGGCTGTGCCAGGCTAATTGAGTTGATGTCCCTGGAGGAGCTGGACATACTGTAAAGACAGACTCAATCAAGTCATATAGCTTTTGTACTGTACTTACTGGAAGTCACACTGCCGCTTTTTTTCGTTGCACTGCCATGTAATGGGATTACGGGCTTTTGAGGAACAAAGCAGTCTACACACAATGATCTTCAACAACTTGATTGCTTTTCTAAAATGTGCGCTTTCCCACACATGGGGAAAAAATACCACATGTACTGGTATGTTTACTAATCCAATCCTCATTGTTCGGTCAATTTATGTTTCCACGTTTTCCCACCGAAAGGGATTCCCGGAGAGACCACACTGATACAACGCAACTCACTCTCGTTATTTATTGTTGATTGAGTTTTGAATACATTGGTTCTTTTTGTTTGGTAGACGAGCAGTGAAGTAGGTCATAAACCTACAAATGGAAACACAGAACATAAATGCAACTTATTTACAATCATTTCTATCACTACTTAGACATTATTTTAGCGTTAATTAACAGAAAGGTAGAACGTGGAAATGCAACATGTGGACTCACCTGCGGTGTGTCTCCCTTGGCTAACAAGAACCACCTGGTTCAGACAGCATTTATCTCCACAGCCACACCCACTCACCGGCTGATCGGATTAACCCTTTCAAGTCTGTACTGCATGTACAGCCAAGTTTAACATGTGATTGCCAATTTGCACAACACTTATAATAATATCTTTTGTAGTACTGAGAGTGACCTGACGAGTGAAAGAACAAAGAAGAGTTGTTATAAAAGAAGAAATTGAAAAACTAAGGACACTCTTAGCTTAGCCATTAGTTACACTAGTGGAAAACACTTTCTCTTGTCATTTTTACTGTTGTGATTAAACTGAGACGCGTAACATTACGGAGTCTGCGGCCTGGCAAACACCCTGTGTTGACAGTACATTTGTATCAGTTTTGAAAACATAACCATCATTTCAAACGTATATATCTCCAGACCCCTATAATTTAGGAAGTAACTCTTTTTTTTCTGATGGACGAAGAGAGTTTGAAGGTTTCTAACACTCTATTGAATGTTTATTTATTCCTAAAACTAAATATTGTGTGGGTCCTAGAATTCGAGTGACAATGACAAAAACACTGCCACTGGAGTGGACATATTTTTGCATGTCTGGCAGTGAATGAGTTAATAGTCAAATACAATCACAGGACTTCTTATGAAATTCAACCAAATCCAAATTCAAGCATCAGCGCAAGCTTCAAGTAGCTTCCTAATTGGACATCATACATTTTCACAATCAAGGGCTCTGTTGCTTGACACATTCTGAATAATGAACATATTCAACCTTTATGATTGCCGTGGAGTGAATTAAAAAAAATATTATTGTCCAATAAATAAATATAGCATTCTATGTGAAATGAAACATATTAAGCAGAAACAGCAAGAAACACCTACTGAAAATGACATCACAGCACGTAAGGGCTCAGGTAACGACTGTCACAGCCCAAATGTTTCCTGGGTTTCGTCACGTAACATTTGCAAGCTGAGCTCTTGGGCAATGTGATGTCATTTTTCGTTGCCAGCAAGTGGCAGTAAAAGGCAAAATGGCAGCCGGCCAAAAATAGACTAGTAGTGAACAAATAATTGTCAACATGTTTGACTTCACTCCTCCCATACCTCACCTCACACCACAAGATAGTCAGCACACAGGTTAATCTTTGAAGAACATCTGCAAATTATGTCTTTGCAGACTCGCTAGGGGGGAAAAATGTTCCAATAGTTTTTATGCGCCGACCAGGTAGTCCTAAAAACAAACAAACAAACAAACAAAAAAAAAAAAAACATTTACATGATTCTCGCCAGGGCTTCCCTTGTGTTGCCTGTCGTTTTGCTGCTTGTTTTCTGTGCAAAGTGTGTCATGCTTTTGATGCATTTTAACACCCCCCCCCCCCACCCAGCCCTCTCCCACACACAAACACACCATACGCAAGCCCCCATCCACTCCACCTTCATCTTGTCTGGTGCCATTTTCATTCTTTGCATAAATGCAGTCTAACAGTATTAAGTATTCATGCACATCGGGGAAGGTGGTGCCTGTCCTTCAGGGTAAGTGTCAGGCCTGCGTGCAGCACAAGAAAAGCCCCGGGGAAAGGGGGAACATTAGGATCCATCAGTCTGACACACAAATCATTCTCTCATGTAAACATAAATATGTGGGTATGTTTTGACCGTCATCCCGTTATCTGTTGCTAGGCTACCTTGCATTAAGCAATGTAGCTGTCCCTTTTCATTTTGCTCCAGGGATTCCGGCAATACCATCATATAACCTGCTGAGTCTTAATGAGAAGGCCTGCTCATATGAGTGGATATGAACATGGTGAGATGTGAAATTTATTCAAAGCGCCAAAGAATTCGGCTGTCTGTCAGCGACCGCCGCAGCGGGCAGGCGCTTATGAATTTGAAGTGTTTCCAGGAGGGGCGGGGTGAGGCGGGGGGAAGCATTGAGGGGAATATTTTTCTGAGCAAAACACACCTGAGACAGGAAAAGGTCACAATGGATCCACACACACACACACACACACACACACACACACACACACACACACACACACACACACACACACACACACACACACACACACACACACACGCATGCACGTGCATACTCACACACACACACACACACACACACACACACTGCTTGGGAACACACTCATACCATAAACAATGTGACACACTGGGCTCCATAAAGGTCATTTGTTGAGAAATCACTGATGCCCAAATGCATTAACAAAGTCAATTAACTATTCTACAGCAAAGATGAAAAGAAAACAATCATTACAAAAATAGAATTAGAACCAAGGTGAGTCCAAGCAGCCACACAATTACAACAACCGCTCGTCCCCAGGTAATTATGTGTGCCATAAAAACGACAGTCCAAGGCAATGGTCAGCGGGAAGAAAGCACAGAGAGATGAGGGAACCCGACGCCAACAGCTGCTTTGAATAGATTGTGTGTGGGATGAATTAAAAAGTTGAACCTTTCCCCGGCTGTATTCACATGCCTGCCTCTGGGTGATTAATCATGGCCGTCAGGACCTGTAATCCTTTTCAATTGGAAACAAATGCAGCCACTGTCCTCTCTTTTGCACGCCGCTCGGAGACCCAGGGCCTCTAGCTCGCCAACCCAGTCACAATACCTGAGGTACACAGAATACCCAGACTCCCCTGCCACCCCCAAACCTCTGCTGGGGAGCAAAGACGTACTGACACACTCTAATCTGCTCCTAACATGACGGGAAGGACAAAAAGATGCAATTGCATAAAAAGTGTAAAGCATAATAAGTTGTTTTTGTGCCCGCTTTGCATCGGCTGATCAATATCAATCGTTGGGAGGGTCAGGGAGTTGGCATGACTGACGGGACCAATAAAAAGGAAAGATGCAGTGACGGAGACACTTTGCCTGGTGCAGTCTGCTTTTCAAAAGATAATAGGTAGGTTAAAAATAATTTTAGCATGACGTGTGGTGCATGAACACATCGTCACAACGCATGGTAGCTCCATGATGGACTGGTACAAACTACCCATAGTTAACGATGCCCAAGAATAGATTACCAGGTGATCAGTATTGTTGCTGTTATCTATACACTCATCACTCGTTTTACGGGCTTAATGGGGACCAGGATCACACACGAAAGACAAAAATCTGCGAAGTAGGTGACACACACTAACTGGCCAACTAAACGCGCCACTGATGAAATCATGGGATATCGTGCTGTCATTGGGTGACGTCAGCGCTGGGAACCAATCAAGCTTCAGCCATGTACAAAACCTCTGAGCCATTCGGCATTTTTTTCAGAACTTTTTTTCCTGGGAATAAAAAACGTGATGCATCAAAACCGCGATAATCGAATCGCAAAGTAGCGAAGGATTACTGTCATATAAATCCAATGATGATGGTTCTCTGAGAAGGTGAAAGAAACTTGGTCAGGGGTCATCCTAGCCAGTCCCTCGCATGGTATGTTTGGCACAGTTTAAACAACGTATTCCCTTCTTGACACCACCCATCCATTTTTATCCAGCCTTGGAATCTGCTCATATTATCAAGGGTCCAACTGACTCTTTGCCCTGACGAGCATTTGAAACCCGATCGCCGCGTTCACAGTAAGTGGTGTGAACAGCATTTAACTCATTCATTGCCATTCGCGAATGTACTCGGGAATTGGAAAATATAACATAGAGCGCCATTGCCGAATTTGTTCGCGTTTTGTTTTTTCTTGTGTGGGTGTCGATAAAGCGCTGGCCATGGCCTCCGGCAATGTTTTTCCCATCCACGAGGAGGCAGCATTTCCATTTTTCCATGTGAGCGCTTTATTCCAGCTTTTTATTTAAAGCGCTATATAAACCAATATGGATGTATTGCATTGTATTTTGGACCCATATAATTTAGGAATCAACGTTTTTTTTCTGATGAAAGAAGAGAGTCTAAGGCTTCTTACGCTGCACTGAATGTTTATGTCATCCCAAAACTCAATATTCTGTGGGTCCTGGAATTCGAGTGACAATGACAAAAACCCTGGCACTGGAGTGGACACATTTTTGCACATGTCTTGCAGTGAATGAGTTAATATCAACGTTACATGAACCCTTTCAGGGACAGCGGTGACTACAGTGGAAAAGTGATCATGTTATCAGGTGTCCAGGGTGCATGAAAGGGTGAAATTTGTCAAAATATGATTAAAGTAGGAACAGTTAGCCTTTACGTGCACGCCTTCCAATCAATTGTGGAGGTGTAGGTAGCGCTGAGGCTTCCCACTTGCCGGCATGTGCTACAACGTGACTTGAAAGAAGCTCATGAGGGCCAGTAACTAGATTTGTGATGATAGGGGAGTTGCTTAAGTCAGTGAACTTCATGTCACGTCCCCGCATGGTTGGAAACAGCTGATCTAGTTTGGAAAAGACAGTGAGAAAGTCACGAGCCAGCAACACTGAGAGCCTCCGAGGGGAAAGTGTGGCATCAGCATAAAAATAGAAGCTTGCTAACGAATTTCTAATCATACCACCACCCCACCCCCATTTCCTCAAGGGGCTGTGTTAAAGAGGTTAAAACGCCGGCAGAGTGCATGACAATATGCGGCACATCATCTCGGGAGATTATTTCATGGCATTTCAATGTTTATCCCCACCCCCACCCCCCGATGGTATTATTCACAGGAGTCATGAATTATCTTCCAGTAAGTATGGGCCAATACAAATGTTTCCATTAAAAAAATCCACTCCTTTACTGCAAGACTTCCTTCTTTCCTCACAACTCACAAGGATACCAGGTCTCTTTGTGAT
Organism: Hippocampus bargibanti; assembly: GCF_051943395.1. NCBI lineage: Eukaryota > Metazoa > Chordata > Actinopteri > Syngnathiformes > Syngnathidae > Hippocampus > Hippocampus bargibanti. Next base: position 15,873,119 of record NC_142744.1, on the reverse strand, counting down.
TTCTTTGGGGGCCATCGAATGACAAAAATGTCTTCAAAGCAAAATGCACCATTTGCACGTCAAAAACAAAGAGAGCATCCCCCTTGACTCAAGCCTGACTGAATCAAGTAATGCCCCTGTTGCTTTTTACGACTCAATAACTTCAATGCCCTTGCGAAGAGAGATCCCACATACCGATTATAATGTCGTATGTGACCTTGGTGCAGTCGCAAAAGAAAAAAAGTGGAATAAGACAAAAATCCTTTGTATTCATCAGAAGGCAAATGTCAGTGTTCCCACTGAGTGAAAGAGTGCTTTTACACATGTGTGAAAGGTTGCGAAGGCTTTTAATTCAGAGTGGCTGATGGAGGTGCCAGCGTGTTGGCAGCGGGCTGTGAGGGAAGAGCCAGACACCTCCGTGGCCTTTGTGTGTGTCTGTTTGACCAGGCGTCTCCTGGTCCACAGGAGCTGTGTCTCGCACACGCACACACGCACACACACACACAAAAAGAACAAAGCAGCCATTATCGGCCCTATCGCATCCTTTCGGCCCTCTCGCTCTCGATAGCCCCCTCCCCGGGCTCGAGCTCGCCTCAAAAACTGAAGCGAACTGGGAGGTCCATTAAAACACACAGGCGACACCTTGAGCTGAGGACAAACATCGACACACAATGGCGTGCGGCAGCGGTGGTTGCCACGGTGATGGGAAGAAACATAGCACGGCGATGACAAAGAAAGGGAGGGGTCAGGCCAGTGAAAAGCCTGCACAAACTGCGTTTTTTGAAAAATTGCCCCCCTTTTAAAATTTTTTTTGTCACCATGCGCTGTAAAGTATCCATTCACTGACATGTTCATGTTTTCATGAGCATCACTATAGACAAATAGTGAATATACAAGACAAAAATACCACATATCTTCCAAATCAAGGGCCTCTGCTCTCTCCACTCTTGACCCAGAGAATCACTAAATGCGCCTGAAATGCACAATTGTTTTTTTTTTTTTTGAACTTGGAACTAAGAGTACCAGTGACATGAAATGGCGTCAAGAAGTTCTAAGAAGGCGTTTCGCTGACGTCATTTGCCATCAACTACGTTATTTAATCAGAATGACAATAATTTCTAAGGCTCACAGAGGGATGAGTGTATGTCACGACAATGGGTAAATCCTGAAACATGGCGGGCCCTGGGTAAGACGTCATTGAAAGCAAAATATAACAACCGTAAATTCCGGCATATAGAGCGCAGCTGATTATAAGCCGCACCCACTACATTTTTAGAAGAAAAATACACAAGCCGCACCTGTATATAAACCACATGTGCCCACGTTAAAACATGTAAACATATTTACAAAAAAAGAGTACACAGAGAGTTTCCAAAGTTTTAATAATATAACTTCATAATAATAATAATAATAATAATAATAATAATAATAATAATAATAATAATAATAATGTAATATATTTTGGCCTTTCAAAGCTCTCAAGGACACTTTACAGTCACAGACAAGCATAGGTACAATTGTAGATAAAATACAATTTCAATAGAATACAATAAATACAATACAATTATAAATAGAAATAAAAGATAGAGCTTCACAAGAAAATGCAATTTTAAATAGGTGGGTTTTGAGATGGGATTTGAAGGTGGGAAGAGAATCAACGTGACGAATGTTGGGAGGAAGTGAGTTCCAGAGTTTGGGGGCAGAGCAGCTGAAAGCTCTGTCCCCCATCGTGCTGAGACACAAAGGGGGGCACACAGAGGTAGGGAGGAAGAGGATCTGAGGGAACGGGAGGCAATAAAAATTTGAAGAAGGTCAGATAGGTATGGGGGGCAAGGTTATGGATAGCTTTAAATGTATAAAGAAGAATTTTCAAGTTGATTCTATATTTGACCGGGAGCCAGTGGAGCTCATTTGGTAGTTTCCGTGTTGTCATAAAATACACTGTTCTGTGAGAGCCCTGAAATATCAGTCAGAATGGCACTTAAATTGATTGCATTATTATTATTCATTTTGTGGATGATTATAGATCAGTAAGTAAATTAATATTTTTTTTCTTTGGATTCATGGTTACGATTTTAATAAACACAGGTAAAACAACAACAGCAAAAAAATACAGACAGTATGAGCTTTACTTCAGATGTCCAAATGGCTTAGTGGGTCTTAGGTTTTGTTTTTGGGTTTATTTTGGTTTATTTGATTTTGGTTTTTTTTTTACGTGGGTCCGTATACAGCCAAGTTTTGATTTGGATATTATGAAGGGTTCCATATATTTTTACAAAGTTCTAAGCTTTCTTTATATTAAAAAACACACATGACAAACATACAATTCTTTAAAAAAATACTCATGATAAACTTGCAGCAGTTGAGTAAATAAACACCCTCAGCCACAATTTGAGCACATTCCACACAAGGGCGCTTAACTTTTGACGCACCTTCTCTGTTTGGTTTGAATATCACTCAGCGCCCACTAATCAAATTCACACATTCATTTAGTTCTAATTGGCGCAGGCTTGCAAAAACAATCACATATGCATTTAATTTGGAGAGAGGTGAGGGCTCCACGTGATGGAAAGCCAGAAACAAGCCCGCAGATGTTTCGATCGGTTCTCCTTTGTATGTGGAACGAATTATCTGGTGACGTGTTCTTGCAAAATTAAACAATTTGTGAGGGAAAAAAGTGAAAAGTGACATTTTGAGACAATGACGACATTTTGAAACAATGACAACACATCTGTGCCGCTTGAATCGTGTGCGCCTATTATGGATGGATGTGTGTGGTGTAAATAATGACAGTGCACAATAAAATGTGAACGTTCAACTACATCAACCTACATATCCAACTCAAGTTGGGAGTTTTGAAATCTGACAGCTGGACGAAACGAGTTGAAAAAAACAGGACCCAGAAAGGCAAGCTGTTTTTGTTTTGTGAGGTTTTTCTTCGTCCCTTACTGCCTTTGTACACAACTCTTGTCTCCACCTGCCTACGCTGCCATGGCCTTGTTGAAATCCAACCAATCCACACTCCACTGCTGTGTATCCACCTGGAAACTCCACAGATGCTGGCACATTTTATCGGGTAGACACACACACACACACACACACACACACACACACACACACACACACACACACACACACACACACACACACACACACACACACAAACACACAGCCTCAAAACAAGCAAAATGATGCAATGAAGATGTCAGTTATGGCAAATGGAACTCTGTCACATTCCTCTGTTACATCTTTGTCACTGTTAACCAGAGCGAAGAGTTGTAAGCGTACATTGCACTGTTATTGTGAGTGAGAGTATTAATACATTGTGTAGGTGATGGGGAGAACAGTGATGAAAGTAACAACTGTAACTCATACTTAAACTTTGGATTAGACAAGCACACACTAAAACACACACACGTACACACATACTTGCTGTTAAACTTTGTGGGGTGGCGGCACCAACTGAGACATTATGTATTAGATTTTGGCATTGGCATGTCAAGCAATATAAAAAGTTAAATAGCCTCACCCCCCCCAAAAAAAACAGTAGATTTTTTCCCAATAAAAATAAATGACATCAGATTATTAGGGGCACTATGTATGTTTCATTTTGAGAAAACAGAATGCCTTTCGATTTGCCTTTTAGCGGGGAAAATATGGTTCGTTAATTTTTCAAAGCAAACGTGGCAACACCGCTCATCACAGAGAAACTCGTGAATGTCTTCAGAACGTTTTCTTATTTTTCACCATAACCTTTGTTACAACCTTGGATGGGTCGTTTATTTGTGCGCGGAAAGGATTGTGAGTGGGAGGCGACAAAAGAGAGGGGTCTTAAGCACTTGGGTTGTTTTTTTTTGAGTTAGTCAGGGAGGGAGAAGAGGGATCACGGGGTGAGGAGTCAAGGGGAGGACAAGGTGACTGATTGAGCCAAGGCATTAGGTCAGAGTGAAGCTGCTGAATCAAACCCAGCAAAGACCCTCTTCAAGACTAACTATGATCAAATGCATCACAGGCCTCCGTCAACATGTGCGTCCCACCGGACGCTATATGACTTCCACATGTGTACTCAGACCAGGCTGCAACGCAACACACATTAACGGACTTATCGGCACGTAGCTCACAGCACTGCAGCGGCTGACAAAAGGCGGGTTTCGCCGGAATAATGGATGCGTGAAATCAATCTGAGAGTTTCAAAAGGTCATCATGTGCAAAGCGACAGCTCCTGGAGCAACAAGAGGAAGCCATATAATCTGTGAAAGGGGCTTGCACAAAAGCCCCAGCAGCGGGACTTTAATTTAAAAATGGGTAAACACCAGTTGAGTTGTCTGGAAATTCAAGAACGAGGTTGCTTTATACACCGGCCGGACAATTAATGTGCAGAAATCATCGCCGGGCACCATTGAGGGGGAAATTATTCTGCTCCGCTCAGTCCATTTATAAAAGAAAATGTATTCCAAAGTACATGCTGCTTTTGCGCCGGCATTCATCCAGAGCCCTTTCAATACAGAATTCAATTATGCAGAACACCTGAACAAACAATATGTCACAGACAATTATCTGGCGCCTTGGAAACCGCTGGAAAACAAATTAGCAGCGGGAGAATGTGGTGGTAAGCGAGTGCGCTTACAAAGCTCGCCGCCATATGACACTTTCTCGACCACTGGTGAATAAAACTGACTTTTATAGAAAGGTCTTTTCACATGCCTGGTCGATTAACACAATTTCAGCACAAATTCTCAACTGCAATTAGCAGTCTTTGCTTTCAGCAGCATCTCGTAAAACCATGTGTTTGACCGCGTACGTTCGTTTTAATGTTTTGTGGCTAAAAATTAAATTGCTCCTCTTAATTCTTTATGTAAAGAGGAAGACTACACAACCAGACACATTCACAATCAGTTCTGCAGGCCCTGGAGCATAAAAATCAATGACGGTGGAACTGTTGCTTCAACCAATCAGAGTTCAAGTTGGCAACAGGCCTGCTCAAAAACACTGGAAACGTCATCATTTTTGAAAACTATGATTGGCTAGTTACAAGCCAATCATAGTATCACTACCTGCTAGTGATAAGGGCATACTGGCCAGAGCTAGCACACTATATCTATAGCGAGTTGCATGTATTTTGTTTTTCTACTTTCATTCCTTTCATAACATTGCTGCTGTGAAATGTAAATTTCTCCACTGCGAGACTAATAAAGGCACATCCAATCCAATCCAATCCAATAAGCAAATATATTGTTTTCTTGATTTAATAGCGGTTTTGTAAACCCACAATGACTGAAGGACGAGAAGAGATGGATTTGTTTGCAGATATACTGTTAGAGCTGTTTTCAAGACAGACTTTTCAAGAAGAGATGGACAAAAAGTTTTATTTTTAGTTTCATTCTGCAGTATGTACAGTTTTGCATTGTAAAATAAAATTCAACAAAAAAAATCAATAAAACAAAATAAAGCTGACTACATTGTACTTCGCGGATTTCACCCATCGCGGGCTAATTTTGGAATGTATCTCCAGCGATAAACGAGGGTTCACTGTACAATAATCCAGTACATAAAAGCATTGATAAGATTATCCCAAATTTTGTGCGTCGTCAACACCAAAAGCAACCGAACGATACACACTCAATGACACTAAAGACGCCAATGGCAAAGCAATAGCTGGTTGCAGAGAATGTGTCACCAAAATAAAATTGAAAAGAAAAGACAATAAGGAAGTTTTCCAAAACAAAACGCTAAGAGTTAGCCTAGCTTCTTCTAGTTCTTTGTGTAAAGTTTCGCTTTCTCCTTTTTAAGAATGTCCAGCAGTCGGATGCTCCCGTGGCTCCTTTCTGCCTTTCTCAGTCTCAGGATTATAACATCTGGTGTGAGGGAAGAGAGATATGGTTGTTGCGCGTGTGGTGTGCTGTTGTTCACCTCAGATTTTTTTTCTCCATTGCCATATGTGGGATCTCAGACACAATAGCCAAATTGGTCAAGGTGCGGATGCTTGATCTGTGAGGACAACATTTGATACAGATACGAGCTGACCTATTTTGGGGAATGTTCCCTTAAAATATGCTTGAATTAGTCACCTCAACATAAGGACATTCAGGACTCACTCGAATGCAATGAAACACTACCATAGGTTCAGATTCAGTGACCTCTGATATGGCATATTCCCATAGAGACATTCCACATACATTTACTTGGAGGGTGGGGGTTGCAAAAAAGTAAAAGCTATTTTATTACCTGTGGGTGTAGTATCTAAGTGTAGTCATAATTATGAAAAGTGACTGATGGATTGAAATTTTATCCATCCCGTCCACGTATGTAAAGATGAAAAACAACTTATAAATGGGATCGGAACACACCTGTATGTTTGAGGTCTTCCAGTAATTAGCCCTTGTATGTTTGTGTATGGGGCGGCCCAGTAGTTGGGTGGTTAGCACACCGGCTTCACAGTGCGGAGGTTGCCGGTTCGCGTCCCGGTCCGGTCTCCCCGTGTGGAGTTTGCATGTTCTCCCCGGGCCCGTGTGGGTTTTCTCCGGGTCCTCCGGTTTCTTCCCACACGGCAAAAACATGCAAAACCCGTCTCGTGCCCGAAGACGGCTGAGAAATGCTCCAGCGCCCCCTGCGACCCTAATGAGGAATAAGCGGTATGGAAAATGGATGGAGGGATGTTTGTGTATGCTTGAAGTCGCTACCTTGTGGGACACAAACAGACCCTTGTTCTCCCTCAATTGCTACGGCTGACTGACTTCAGTGTAGCTTTTTGCAGGCCTCTGCTCTCAGACCCAACACGGAAGAGCACCAGTGAGCTCTCTTGGCAAAGCTATCAGCCCATATTGATTGGGCAACGGCCCAACGACCCCTCACTAAAAAGAGATTAAAATATCAGGCTTGTCTCAGACGTTTATGGAGTGCGTGAGACCTCAGTCGACGCAAGTACATACATCATAGTCCATCTCCATGAGCCGCGCTGAATGTTGAGTGGCGCAGCATTGGCGGCAGGCTTGAAGTGCGATCGTGGTTGGGGCACGGGAAGATTGTTGGGGGGGGGGGGGTAAAAATTTAAATTGAAGGTGCTACGCCAATGTAGCCGTTTCATTAAAAAGTCACACGACATAGCCTCACATGTAAATGTTGAAAACGTTCTCGCCCTGCAATGTGTCTTTCGCACCTTCTTCTTTGGTAAAAACAGCTGAGATGGATGCTGTGGGAACAGGAAGGGAGACAAAAGGCGTCAAAGGATGTGTGCATCCATTCGCAGCAACTTTCATTACTGAGCAAGCAGGTCCTGTCAGCGTCTTTTCATTACACGGGCCCATATATCCACCGCCGGTGTCCGAGCGGTCCGCTCTGTCGCCTGTCAAAAAAAGGCGCTCTCGGGGAAAGTCCGCCTATCTCCCTGCTCCCCACCCTCCCCGCTACCCTCAGCAAGGCGAGAGAGGCCAGGCAGAAAAGAGAGGAATCGTGTTTGCCATCAACAGCTCAAGAGAGTAGCATGGCAGCAAGATTGATGACACCTTCCCCGAAAGTAACAAAAGAACTCCTGTGCACGAGGGCCCGCTTATGGAGCTTGATAGAGTTGTCATCCTCTTAATAAACAGCTCGGATATGTCAACCGCCGAGGCAGCGGGGACGCAGACGACGCGCTCACCCACCAAGCCACGGGCGGGATCACCTATTGGCATGGCGGCACACGCTCAGCTCCATATGGAGCCCCCCAACCCCGAGGGTGTTAGCAAGGCAATTACTGGAGAAGAATAAATACATTTCAAAATGTTCGCGTTTGTTGACTTGCACAATAGCGTGATAGAATCAAAGCAAAATTGCTTTGTTACACGCATGACATTTTTAAATCATGGACCATTGAGAAAGGAATCTGTAGGATAAAAAGTTCAGAACAAAACAGGATTTCCTAAATTAAACAAGTCTTTCTCAAAACAATAGTAACAAAAATTACCAGCAAATATTAACAAGAAGTCTATACAATGTGGAAAAACCCCCAAAGGTGTTGTTGAAGTAGATACTTGACATTTTGGTAGCTATGTGAGAAATTTGGTTGCGGGGTAGGCTGGCAACCGGCTGAAAGAATGTTAAGGGGGGTGTTGTGGCACATTTTATGACCTTGAAATAGGGCCACACTTCTGGACGCTGAATTAAGCCTTATGTTAAAGCATTAAAGTGTTAACAACAATGGAATATATAACTCGCCGGCACAACACGAGATTGTTAAATTAGCACAAAAATTAATAATAATCCTAAAAGGGGAACCACGCATGTGGTTCTGGTTTTATATTGTGGCAGAACTTCATTCTGGGCTGATTGTTACTGTTTTCAAATGCAAACTTCTTTGTAAATGTTCAGTCGTATTTCAACTTGGTTCAACATTCAATGTAATAAATTGAGATTCTGTTATGTGCTTGGTACGATATACTGGGGGGCAAAAGTGCTGTCTACAAATACTACATTTTATAATGAGAATAATTTCTTTACATAATGTGCCATTTAGGCAATATTTTAAATTTGTGCAGTACATTACATTAACTCATGTATGTATGTATTCGAGAATTGAAAATATGACGTAGAGGGCCAAATTTGTTCGGGTTTTGGTTTTTCTTGCTGGGGTGCCGTCTGCTGGTCAGATTTTTTTTCCTTCCACAGGGGGGCAGCATTTTCCTTTTTTCAATGTTAGCGCTGCGTTCCAGCTTCAGCTGTTGAAGCGCTATATAAACCAATATATAGTACATGGATAGCTTTGTATTTTGGACAGCTGCCCTCATTTCAAGCTCATATAACTCCAGACCCATATCATTTAGGAATAAACTCTTTTCCTGATTAAAGTAGCATGTCTAAGGTTTCTTATGCTGCATTGAATGTTTTTGTAGTCCGAAAACTCAATATTCTGTGGGTCCTGGAATTTGAGTGAAAGAGACAAAAACCCTGGAACAGAGTGGGACACATTTTTGCACGTCTGGCAGTGAATTGGATTGGATATGCCTTTATTAGTCTCACAGTGGAGAAATTTACATTTCACAGCAGCAAAGTGATGAAAGGAATGAAAGTAGAAAAACAAAATACATGAGCTGCTGGAAAGGCAGCCACTCTCGCGGCGCCATCTTGAAGTCAAAAGAACAAAGAAAAAACAACTAAATAACAAATAATATGACAGCATAGAGACAATATGACAAAACAAAGACACAGAGAGACATTCATTCTTCAGGACTTGCTGTACCTTCTTTGTGATGACATGAAGCAGTTCTAGATGAAAGAGGAGAGGATCAAAGCGTCATTCCACCAGTGGATCAGGGACATCATGGTGGAATGTGCACGTCGACTACAAGCTAAATGTTGAAAGCAAACACGCAGCTGTAGCATCCATTGACGAAAAGAGATTGTCTCACATCTCCTGTTCCACATAAATCTGCTTCAATTCCAAGCCGCAACAGTTCCACATACGCATCGGCGCTCTGCGCTGACGCTCCTTTCTTCTTATCGCGGGTTCCTCAAGCCATGCATCCATCCAGCCGCAGACTGTCCAACAGCACTGACCTTTCCGCTAAACAAAGCGGGGCTGTGAAGATGCTGCCCATTACAGGCGCAAAAAAGCACAATGGCCCCTTTGGTGTCCAGCGATCCCATTCAAAAACAGTACTGTTAATGAGTTAACAAATGCTACTCATGAGAGACCATGAAGTCGGATACGTCTGTGTAAGCTCTCAGTCGTACAGGAGTGGTCCATCGATGAGAATTTTTCTTCAGCCGTCATCTGTACAAAAGTGAAGGTTTCGGACGTTTCGCCTCCTATCCAAGAGGCTTCGTCAGCGAACTAAAGTCTGACTGGTCGTATCGGCCCCATTTATATATCCCTAATGTCCAGACATGGTGGCGCCGGACACAGCTATGATAGGTCCCCACTCTCAGGTTGGGGGGGGGCAGGGGACCCCTCCCTGTGGCCCCACTGATTGTTCCTACATTCCTGACTAACGACTGGCCTATTACCCCCACTCCCCCCGGTATCACCTCATCAGCATAACGACCCTCATCAGCATTGCGAAAGTTGCCTAACCTGTTTTGCCTAAGCAGGCTATTGTATGAACGATCCAAATTGAACCTCACCCCACCAGACCGGTTTAATGAAGGATTTTGTTGTTTTATAAGAATCGTTTCTTTTACCCTCCTTTCAAACCATCTATGTTCTTTCGCTAAGATTTTAACCTCATTGTCGTCAAATGAGTGGTTGCTAGCTTTTAGGTGCAAATGTACTGCCGATTGAGGCCCACTAGTATTATCCCTGCGATGTTGATAAAGTCTTTTTTTGAGAATTTGTTGAGTCTCCCCAATGTACTACTCTTTACAATTTTCATTCTTACAATGTATGGAATAAACTACATTACTTTGTTTTTCATTTGGTAGCCTGTCTTTTGGATGCACTAATTTTTGCCTTAACGTGTTTATCGGTTTGAAATAAGTAGGAATTTTATGTTGCCAAAGGACTCTTTGTAATTTTTCAGAAACTCCTGCAATGTACGGTACTGCTACTCCTCTCCTTTTTGAATCTTGAGAATTATTGGTTTCGTTCGCTATTCTTTCTTTCTGACATTTGTTGAATGACCACTGAGGGTACCCCAGTTAGTGAGTGCTCTCCTGATATGTTTTGACTCCTTTTCTCTACCTTCAGTGCTAGTTGGTATTAGTTTAGCCCTATGCTGGAGGGTTCTGCTAACTCCTAGTTTATGTTGTAAAGGGTGGTTAGAGTCAAAAAGTAAGTATTGGTCAGTGTGCGTAGGCTTCCTAAAGACTTCTGTTTTTAGCGCTCTGTCCTCTTTTATAATTACTTTACAATCCAAGAAGGCTATTTGGTTCTCTTGAATGTTCTCACGAGTAAATTTAATGTTGAAGTCTACAGAGTTGAGGTGATCTGTGAAGGATTGAATTTCTTGTTTCTTAATTATGACAAAAGTATCGTCCACATATCTAAACCAGTGTCTAGGTTTTGTCCCCGGGAAGGATGTGAGGGCTATGGGTGAAACTGGTGAGCCCATAGCACAACCATGAATTTGTTTATAAAATTTTTCCCGAAATTGAAAATACGTAGTATTAAGACAGATTTCTAATAATTGGCAGATGTGATGCGGTTTAAGTTTGGTTCTTTCATGCAGAGAAACATCCGCCAGCAGCCTCGTCCTCACCACTGAGACTGCTGCTGGGGTTGGGACGGATGTATTAGAAGACCCATAGTGGCTAATCTTTACATGGAAGAGATGGAGAAACAGGCCCTCACATCCTTCCCGGGGACAAAACCTAGACACTGGTTTAGATATGTGGACGATACTTTTGTCATTATTATGTCAGTTATCAGAACCCTCCAGCATAGGGCTAAACCAGGCATGGGCAAACTACGGCCCGCGGGCCACATACGGCCCGTTAGACTTTTTAATCCGGCCCGCCGAACCTGCCCAAATTATAGTAAAAACAGCGTCTGAAACTCATGACAAAAAGTTAGCGGACAACAGGGCAGATAACTGAAAAGTTGCCTGCCCCATCTTTCACAACCTGAAACACAATGAGACAACTAATCACATTAAAAAACATTGTCACAAAGTATAACGTTTTCTTTAATCAAGAATGTACCGAGTACAAATACTACCTTGCTTAATTTACGGTAAATGTGCATGGCTAGATTTTGCTGCAGCAGTCGATCGTCATTGTGGTACACAATGCAACGTTTGGATTGATTCCTACGAGCCACTCAGCCCCTTACATGAGTCTCACGTACACTTTACAGTCACGGTTTAATGTAAATTTACGTTTTGTAGCGTCACATATGTTGTTAGCCTCTTTTGAATCTTTCTTCTGGGCTGAGGTTCTGTGCATCTATTTTGGAAAATTATATGCAATTGGACGACTTTATAACGCTTGCGAAAGTCCGGAAGAAAGAAGCAGGCTTCTCATTGGCTGCCGTGCCGAGTATGCAAATTTCACTGCAGGTTGCCGATGTCTGTGTGCTCGGCGACGGTACACGTGTATTGTTTGCGCGTGAAGGCGAGGGCTTTCAGTGAGGAGTTTGTTGAGCGCGCGGTCAGGACAAACCATCTATGATTTGACGGAATTTAACACAAGTAGGTATTATTGAGCTTGAATATTTCGTTGTGGAATAATATGTTTTGAATGTTAAAAGTGATTCCATTTTTCAATAAATGTTGATTTCTTTAACTTTGCCCCTTCAATGAAAACGTATTAAAACAGACGCAATCTTGATGAATCACAGTGCATATGTTATTTTAATCTATTTCCGTTTCCTCCTCCAAGTATCTGCGAAATAGTATGTAAACGCCATATTCCTTGAGACAAATTTATTAACTGATCAGGGATATTTTTCAGATTTGAAAGACAGTTAATAAATTGGGTTCTTACTGTGCTATGAGGTTTGTACACACTACATTTAAAGGACAACCGGAACCATTTTTTTTGTTTCCCACTGACATCAGAAAAACGTTTTATAGCATCTAAAATACCCAAATCAGGCAGGCTGATATTTTTAGTTAAATGAAAAACACCAATAAAAATGACTTCAAAATGAATCCGGAAATGGCCAGTTTCAGAAGGTCCCACCCCTTTGTTCGTGACATCACGCCATGACGTCTTGCCTTGCTCGAGAATCAAAACAATGGCTTCAGATTCGGAGAAGATGTTTTCTTGTTACTCATCCAGTTATGAATATGATTCAAGTTCTGAAGAGGAAAGCATAAATGTTTGCAATTGATTCAAGGAGTCCTCCCATATCAATTCGAGCCGCCAATGACAGCAATGTAGCACCCAGAAAATGCAGAAGATTGCGTCCAAGCTCCATTGGAAATGGACTGATTTGTCAGCTGGGAATTTGTGTCAGCGAATATCAAATAGTTGTCTTGGTGCAACACACACGATTCACCATCGCTTTATTTATGTGTTTTCCTTCTAATTTCGCCATCAACACGGATCAACATGAAGTTTTCAGACCAAACAAAGTACCCAAAATGCATTGTGTGTCGCTTTCTCGGTCAGGGGCGGTCCAAACGTGACGTCACATGGGCATCGTCATCAACTCGAAAACAAGACTTAGTGAATATTCAGCGCAAGTCTTAAAACTTAAACTATAGCTATATGCTGTGGAATCTTTGTAAAATACGCTCAGTCAAAGTCATTTGAAGTGATTTTATTAATTATGGACATAACTTGTCGGGAGGCGTCGGTTGTCCTTTAATGCTTTAGGTTTAGTATTTCCGGCCCAAACACTCCCTCTAAATGCTCCTGGCCCGGCCCCTCTGTCAAATTTTAGAACCCAATGCGGCCCGCGAGTCAAAAAGTTTGCCCACCCCTGGGCTAAACTAATACCAACTAGCACTGAAGGTAGAGAAAAGGAGTCAAAACATATCAGGAGAGCACTCACTAACTGTGGGTACCCTCAGTGGTCATTCAACAAATGTCAGAAAGAAAGAATAGCGAACGAAACCAATAATTCTCAAGATTCAAAAAGGAAAGGAGTAGCAGTACCGTACATTGCAGGAGTTTCTGAAAAATTATAAAGGCCTTTGGCAACATAAAATTCCTACTTATTTCAAACCGATAAACACGTTAAGGCAAAAATTAGTGCATCCAAAAGACAGGCTATCAAATGAAAAACAAAGTAATGTAGTTTATTCCATACATTGTAAGAATGAAAATTGTAAAGAGCAGTACATTGGGGAGACTCAACAAATTCTCAAAAAAAAGACTTTATCAACATCGCAGGGATAATATAAGTGGACCTCAATCGGCAGTACATTTGCACCTAAAAGCTAGCAACCACTCATTTGACGACAATGAGGTTAAAATCTTAGCGAAAGAACATAGATGGTTTGAAAGGGGGGTAAAAGAAACGATTCTTATAAAACAACAACATCCTTCATTAAACCGGTCTGGTGGGGTGAGGTTCAATTTGGATCGTTCATACAATAGCCTGCTTAGGCAAAACAGGTTAGGCAACTTTCGCAATGCTGATGAGGGTCGTTATGCTGATGAGGTGATACCGGGAGGAGTGGGGGTAATAGGCCAGTCGTTAGTCAGGAATGTAGGAACAATCAGTGGGGCCACAGGGAGGGGTCCCCTGCCCCCCCCCCCCCCCCCAACCTGAGAGTAGGGACCTATCATAGCTGTGTCCGGCGCCACCATGTCTGGACATTAGGGATATATAAATGGGGCCGATACGACCAGTCAGACTTTAGTTCGCTGACGAAGCCTCTTGGATAGGAGGCGAAACGTCCGAAACCTTCACTTTTGTACAGATGACGGCTAAAGAAACCTTCTCATCCATGAAGTCGGATGTAAAATGAATAATTGGAAATAAATAACAGGCTTCAATTGAAACTTCTTTGTACAAATAATCAAAACTGAAGGACCGGAAAGCTCATATTAATCTGTGGTTGGAAAATTCTTTACAATGACAACAAATTCCTTTCATCACTTTGCTGCTGTGAAATGTAAATTTCTCCACTGTGAGACTAATAAAGGCATATCCTATCCAATCCAATCCAATCCAATCCAATCCAATCAATCCAAAAAAAGTGTGTTGGCTGTCATACTAAAAAGTAACGTTGTTCAAAGCCAACATTTTCTCAGAGTACGTTTCTAGTACAAAACATCCTTGGTCTGACATGCACACAAACAGAATTCAAGAATCAGAGATAACCGGAAATAAAGGCTATAAATGTTATCCACTGCCGACAACCTATTTGAATTCAAGAGGGCATGACAAACATACATTCTTGCCAAGAAAATGATGCGAGAGAAATTCATTTTTATAAGGTCTGCCACTTACAATATTCACTCCTTTGGTGGGGTGAGATGGAGGGGTAAGCGAATGGAAGGGGAGCGCAGCAATGTTGTTGTCTCAATTGAATCTGCAGCCCATTCCTGGAGTGATACCTAGTTAAAGCCAGCAGGGTGTGAAATGGTATTTGGAAATAAATGAAAGTGACTATGAAACAGTGGAGTTGGAAGATATTGGCATGTCAAGATGACAGACAAGCCCTGGAATGGAGTTTAAGAAAAAAAAAAGTTATTATCCCAAAGAAGAGTGAGAAGGCTGGATTAAATGTAACCCATGATGGCTCACACTGCTCTGCGCGCACGCACACACAACCACACACACACACACACACACACACACACACACACACACACACACACACACACACACACACACACACACACTCACACAATGGCGGGCGAGATGATGGAGACGGCAAAAATCACAACAATCCCGGCCGCAATAGCTCGCCTGTTGATTTTCATGTGAACAATCCATCTTATTCCAGCACCACGGTGCCAATAAGTGTTATTGCAAAGTGTTTGCCAATTGACGCTCCATATAAAAGTGCTTTGAAGGAGCTTTGGAGCAACACAATCCCTGGAGGCTCTTGCTCGCCTGATTTACAGCGTCGCTGATGAGTCACACAGGAGACGCCGGCCGCTGAAATAGCGACGACACTGTTGTCAGCCTCATTCATTTTAAAGTCGACTCTTGTCCTGTGGTGTGAATGTGTCCTCGGAGGTCATGATGACGTGAGTGCGCCGGGGGATCATTTGAGTGGGGTCTAATCGTCAATAGATTGTTCAAGTAAGTGGATGGCTTGAAATGCAAAACACGAATTTAGCTCATGTGGTTTATGTGCCTCTAAGAAGGATGGACAATGCAGTATCAAAGTCACCAGGTGTCAAATTCATGGACCGTGAGCCAGATCCAGGCATCCACTCACATCTAATTACTTTTGCTTGAGGTCTCTTCAAAATTAATTACCCAGCATCAGTACAAGAATAATCAAATGTGGACGCAAGAATGTCATTATTAAAATGTTCCACCGGTCCTTCACTCATGGACAGTATCATGCAATTGCTTAGAATGCTGTGAAATGTGTGTATGACATGCGTGTGTATGGCCATATACATTTTAATGATATAAGAGCAGAAAGTTGGCATAGTGCTTCTATCGCTGACCTAACGTCCAAAACAAATTTCAGAGGGAACCGCATAAAATTTAACTCATTCAGTCAGACGTGCAAAAATGTGCCATTTTCACTCAAATTCCAGGACGCACAGAATATTGAGTTTTAGGACGACATAAACATTCAATGCAGCAGAAGAAACCTTAGACTGGTGGTAACCAAACTACGGCCCGTGGGCCGTATCCGGCCCGTCAGCACATTTGGAACAATACCAGAGATGCAATCAGATTTTTTTCCTATTTGGCCTCCAGAAAAATAAAAAATCCTTTTACAAGTCAAAGGTCGGTTTTTGATCATTTTCTGTTCCTATTTTAATCAATGTAATCAATGTATGTTGTTTATAATCGTGATTGAACAATACAAACACACCTGCTCACAATAGAACGCTAAAAGAGTCGGTCACAATGTGACGCGACACAAGAAAGTGACGTATGAGGAAGTGGAGGGGAGTCCGGTGGTACATTCAGGTGCGCTCAGTTTGGCGCTCTATTTGGTCCCAGGCCCGTTTTCTCTTGTAAACCTTTCTGTCAAAGAGAACGGAATAATGGCGAAAATGTTAGGTAAGAGAAATATTGATTCAGAATGCAGGGTATTTAACCTGCAGTGGACAAACGATTATTTTTATGTTCAATGCAAAGAAAAGGCTGTTTGTCTCATCTGTCAAGAGGCGGTGGCGGCATTGAAAGAATACAATCTTCGTCGACACTATGAATCCCATCACAAAGACAAGTACGATAGCTTGCAAGACCAAATATGAGCAGACAAACTCTCAAAGCGAAAAGTAGACTACTATCTCAGTAGAATACATTTGTACGCCAATCTCAGCTGAAGAAGGTATCCGTTCGGGCCAGCTTTCGGGTTGCTAAACTGATAGCAAGCAGCGGTAAGCCTTTCACAGACGGAGAGTTTGTTAAGAAATGTATGGATGCTGTCGCGGAGGAGTTGTGTCCTGAGAAGAAAGATGCATATAATGTCGTAAGTCTGTCAACGAGTACAATCACCAGACGCAGTGAAGAAATCGGGATGAATGTATATGCCCAGCTGCAGCAGAAGACGAAAGAATGTGACTTTTTTCATTAGCACTGGATGAGAGCACGGATGTGCAAGACACAGCGCAACTGCTCATTTTTACTCGTGGAGTTAGCGCACATTTTGAGATATGCGAGGAGCTGGCAGCCCTCCAAAGTCTCAAAGGAACTACAACGGGAGAGGATATTTTTGACCAAGTGTACCAAACCATGGAGAAGTTGGGCCTTAGTTACAGAACTGTGATGGTATGAAAGACGCATTCAAGCCCAACAGTCTCATTGACTTGTATGCCGCCCTCCCAAACGACACATATCCAAACATCAAAAAACACGCAATGAAAATGTCCATAGTTTTTGGCAGCACGTAGTTCTGCGTGGAAAGCTTTTATCGCATGAAACTGCTGAAATGAGATCAAGATTGACAGAAGAACATTTGCATCAGTGCTTGAGACTGGCTGTAACTAGAATGGAACCTGATATTCAACTTCTCACCAGCCAGATGCAGACCCACAGTTCACACTGATGAACATACATAGGTACGCTCACTTTTCTGACTTGAATGAGTGATTCTGAGCAAAAACAAATATAATCATAATAAAATCTACTGGGATAAAATCCATCTTTACAGCCATACTGGTAGTGAAATGTATTGTGCTGTGTAGGTGCTGTATCACTTAGTCCATTTTCTCAACCTGCGTCCTTTGTGGTTTTCACCAGGAAGTTGATGAGAGAGAGCTGCAAACAGCGGTGTCTACAAACCTACTGGAACCTACAAAAGGATTATAAGGAAGGAACACAAAAATTTTAAGAGATTGCTCATATGTGTCAGAGAGATTTTGCTGTGACAACTGAGCTGAACTTTTATCTATTAAGATTGTGCATGGCACAACAGAAAGTCAAGTTTCCATGTCTTTTTTTCTATGAAGAACACAGAGAGAGTTATTTAGTTATTTATTTCATAAATAGTGTTATTTATTTCCTGTTTTTCTATGAAGAACCCAGAGAGTTATTTAGTTATTATTTTTTTCATAAATAGTGTTATTTCCTGATTTTTTTTTTCGATGAAGAACTCAGAGAGGGTTATTTAGTTATTATTTATCTAATTGATAGTGTTATTATTTGTTTCCTGACTTTTTTCTGTAAATAACTTGGAAAGGGTGTCACGTCCGCACGAGGGGTCCCGTGGAAGAGAAAAACATTGTCAGAGGTCTGACCAGCGCTTTATCAACACCCAAGCATGGAAAAATACCGGAAGAAATTTCGTAATGGCTCTCCAAGTCATATTTTGAATTCCCCAAATACATTTGGGAATGGCAGTGAATGAGTTAAAATAAAATTAAGAAAATTGACAAGCTGCTTTTCTCTCGCCGAGCTTCTGGCTAGCATAGACATGCCTATCTATGTGATGAGAAAGAATGTGTGTGTGTGTGTGTGGGTTTGTGTGTGTGTGTGTGTGTGTGTGTGTGTGTGTGTGTGTGTGTGTGTGTGTGTGTGTGTGTGTGTGTGTGTGTGTGTGTGTGTGTGTGTGTTTGTGTGTGGTGTTGTGTTGTATTGTGTTTTGTGTGTGTGTGCGTGCGTGTGTCTGTGCGTGCGCGTGCGTGTGTCTGTGCGTGCGCGTGTATCTATCTATCTATCTATCTATCTATCTATCTATCTATCTATCTATCTATCTATCTATCTATCTATCTCTCTCTCTCTCTCTCTCTCTCTCTCTCTCTCTCTCTATATAGATATATATATATATATATATATATATATATATATATATATATATATATATATATATATATATATATATATATATATATATATATATATATATATATATATATATATATATATATATATATATATATATATACAGTAAAGTCTCGTTATATCGATATTCAAGGGAGTCCGAAAAAATATCGATATAACCGGGACTATCGATATATCCGACCCTGTTTGCATGTAATTTTCTCCGTGCGTGCATAGAAATAGTATCGATATAACCGGGACTATCGATATATCCGATATCGATATAACGAGACTTTACTGTATATATATATATATATATATATATGTAGCCACAAGGGGGCACAAGCCAGTGTCTTATTGTGCCAGTCCCAAGCCCGGATAAATACAGAGGGTTGTGTCAGGAAGGGCATCCGACGTAAAAAAATTTGCCAAAACAAATATGCGAATCAAACCTATGAATCCCATACCGGATCGGTCGAGGCCCGGGTTAACAACGGCCGCCATTGGTACTGTTGACCTTCAGGGTGCCAGTGGAAAATGGACTACTGTTGGTCGGAGAAGGAGAGGAAGGAGGTGTGCCCGGAGAAAAAGAGAGAAATGGAACGCCAAGAGTGTACAACTAAGAGTAGGAACTTTGAATGTAGGAACAATGACAGGTAAAGGTAGAGAGCTGGTTGACATGATGCAGAGAAGGAAGGTAGACATACTGTGAGTCCAGGAGACCAGGTGGAAAGGGAGTAAGGCTAGAAGCTTAGGGTCAGGGTTTAAGTTGTTCTATCATGGTGAAGACAGAAAGAGAAATGGAGTTGGGGTTATCTTAAAAGAGGAGTTTGGTAGGAATGTCTTAGAACTAAAAAGAGTATCAGATAGAATGATGAGTCTGAAGCTAGAAATTGAAGGTGTGATGTTCAATGTTGTTTGTTGTTATGCCCCACAAATACACTGTAAACCCGAACAGTACTACTGACTTAAAGTCATTGAGGTCAGTCATCTCAAAAGCCGATTTTTTTGTTTCAAAAACTCAAACGTTTTGAGTTTTTGAATGAGTCCTGCGTTTTTAATTTGCAGTAGATCAATACTTTTGAGTTCATGGCAATCGTTTACTCAAACATTTTGAGTTCACGGCAGGAAGCTGCATGATGACGTCAGTGCGTGCTCTCATTGGACGCCATTTGAATTCTCAACGGCTGAATCTGGCAGAGACCGACGGATTATTTATTTTAAATTAGGGTGGAAAGACAAACAATCGTATTTAATATACTATATATGTATACTACAAGGACCCAGTGTGTCAATGCTGTAGTCGCTCAACAGGAAAGGAATATTTTGGAAAGTCCGTTTGGGGCATTATATCCGCCGCTCGAGCCAAGGACTTCTCCTAATGTTACGAGCTCTTCTGTGGTAAGTAGGAATGTTTCTTAAACGTCTGTTTGTTGAAAGACACAGCAGGGTTATTAGGAGAATTGTACCGCGAAGGTTTGTTTGGGCGGTGGTGGAGTAATATCTATCTCGGGGTGTTGCGAGTCATGTTTGTGTCCGCGAAGGTTCGAGAATAATAGTCAAATGGCTGTTAAATTAAGTTTTATATGAACTTCAAAAGTTATAAGGGTCACCCGAAATCCACCACACAGATGCTGCAACGCCAGCAGGTTGGTGCTTTGAGTTAACTTTGTTTTAAACGGCAGCACAATAAGTCATGTTAATTCAACGTGCAACAGTTGTGCTGCCCTTTTAAGAAGGCACTAAGTAAATATAATGCTAGCCAAATGAAATATCACTCTGTACAATTGGTGTAGTTTTAAATGGCCATTCATGTGTAAACATAAAACTTTTTAAATGTATTTTTGAAACTGCAAACACCATTTTTGAAACTGCAAACACCCAACTGGCTTGATGGCATCATTTAAGTAAACATGGATCAAGGTGTTTTATTAAATTAAATGATTACATTTGTTGTCTGTTTTTTCTATTCAACCTTTTAGCCCCAGGGTGGAAATTGAGTAACACCACCATTATCTAAGGTATGTTTACATTTTTAGTAATGCTACATGATTAATTATCCGAATCATATTAAAAATAATACATGTATGTATTTTTTTATATTGAACAGAATTTTACCTAAACTTAATTCTCCATAGGTCTCCATAGGCCACTGTCTTGGGTTTGAGATGCTGAAGACAAGTACTACAATGTTAAGCTCCTGTCGCTTTCCCCAAATTAAAACTTGGCTTTTGATAAAGGAACAGCATATACACGAGACGCAGTCTGGCCCTTCGTGCTCTCCATGCATACCTACGAGAAGATGACTCACAGTTCTTCAAAACATGCAATGTATGTATTGCCTGACTTAACACAAATGTCTATTGATGTATTTTGCAGTGGGAAGAGGATCCAGACATTGAAAACATTCCTGTCGCACTTCTCTCCGTGACAACTGACAACTAGCGCCATCTTGTTTAACCCCAACAGCATTTCTGTTGTGATAGAAGATGGCATTATTGTGAGATGTCTCCCCAGGTTGGCTGATACACACCTCCTCTTGTTTGGTTTAATGTATGCACTGTATTTAGATTCTCCCAAAAAATTAATCGACACATTCACCTTCATTCAGAAAACACTGCTGTGTCTTGATGATAACAGACCACTCAAACCACCCCTGCTAAGTTTAAAAAATGGTTTGTTCCGCAATATTGAAGGCACCAGTGCCTCCAATATTACGGAACAAGGCAACACTGGATAAGTAATTTCATAGTTATACTCTGCTTTTTATACCTAAACATTGATGTACTGTTTGTGACTAATTTTCTATTCATAATTTGATGTGTAAACCTGGATTTCACCAAAATGTCTTTTTTCATTTCATTTCATAATACTGTTTGTGTTTAGTAAGTTTTACTTTGATTTGCACCTTATAACGAGTACATTGAAATGTATTCTGTTGTATATATTCAAGTATATGCTTGTCAGAGAATTTATTTTTTAACAGATCAGCAGATTATAATTTGTTGTTTTTTTCTGTTTTTTTTTTTGTTGTTGTGTTTATTTCACATCTTTATCACGATGTTGTGTTAATTTCTAAAAAAGAACTGCTCAGGGGTTTATTTGTTGTTTTGGTACGTGGACATACTGTGCATTTGGTACTGTTATCATGAATGTTTTATCAAAGGTTGTTTTAAACCTTAATAAAAAAATGTGCACAAAAACAGACATGTGAGGTGGGTTTTTGTTTTTAGACATAGAAGGCAAATGTAAGTACAGTATACATGAATATATTTTTTCAGGTAACATTGTAAATTTGAGTTGGTTACGCTTAAATATGAAACCTAATTTTCTTAAAAATTAAGATAACAAGAACACATTAGAGTAAACTGAAAGTATATCTTTTAAGTTCATTCAAACTCATAACATTTAAGTTAAGTCAAACTCATAAAATTTATTTACACTACTCAAAATTTTTGAGCAAACTGTACTCAAAAATTTTGACGTAATCAGTTGCCATAAAAAATTTGAGTACTTTCAACTTGTTGGGTTTTACAGTGTAGGATGCGAGCTGGCGGAGAAGGATAAATTTTGGTTGGACTTTGATGAAGTCATACAGAACATCCCGAGAAGTGAGAGGGTTGTAATTGGTGGAGACTTCAATGGACATGTTGGCGCAGAAAACAAAGATGATGAGGAGGTGATGGGCAGGTTTGGACTCCAGATGAGGAATGCTGAAGGACAGATGGTGGTTGACTTTGCTAAGAGAATGGAAATGGCTATTGTGAATACTTTCTTTCAGAAGAGACAGGAACATAGGGCGACCTATAAGAGTCCTAGGAGTCCAAGATGACGCCCAAGTAGGCAGCCGTCAGCAAGTGCTCTGATGAGCCTTGCTTTTTTTGTTGTTTTTGTCTTGTTTTTGTGTTTTCTTTTGTCACTTTGTGTTGTTGTGCGTCGTGTGGAACGGATACGGATTGTTTTTCAGCATTTTTGACCACGACATTCATCAAGGAGGAGACTGTGCTGAGCGGTTGCGCCTTTTCGGCAGCATGACTATGCCAGTACTGTTTTTGAAAGGGAGGAATGTCGGTGCCATTCGACTGTCATCGCTGGACAGCTCTGGGGCCATTGTGTTTTTTTGGGCCTGTAATGGGCAGCATCTTCACAGCCCCGCTTTGTTCAGCGGAAAGGTCAGTGCTATTGGACAGTCTGCGGCTGGATGGATACATGGCTTGAGGAGCCCGCGATAAGAAGGAACTAGTGTCAGCGCAGAGCACCGATGCATATGTGGAACTGTCGCGGGATGGAATTGACGCTGATTTATGGGGGACAGGAGATGTGAGACGATCTCTTTTCGTCAATGGATGCTACAGCTGCGTGTTTGCTTTCAACTTTTAGCTTGTAGTCGACGTGCACATTCCACCATGATGTCCCTGATCCACTGGTGAAGAGATGCTTTGATCCTCTCCGCTTTCATCTGGAACTGCTTTATGTAACAAAGAGGGTACAGAAAGTGCTTAAGAATGAATGTCTCTCTGTGTCTTTGTGTTGTCATGTTATTTGTTATTTAGTTTTTTTTTTGTTCTTTTGACTTAAAGACGGCGCCGCGAGAGTGGCTGCCTTTCCAGCAGCTCCTGTGTTTTGCTTTTCTACTTTCATAACTTTGCTGCTGTGAAATGTAAATTTCTCCACTGCGAGACTAATAAAGGCAAATCCAATCCAATCCAAGAGTGGAGGCAGAAGTACACAGGTCGACTACATTTTGTGTCAACGGCACCATCTATAAAGGAAATCAGTGACTGCAAAGTAGTGGTTGGTGAGAGTGTAGCCAGACAGCATAGGTTGCTGGTGTGTAGGATGACGCTGGCAGTGAGGAAGATGAAGAAACCAAAGGCTGAAGTGAGGACAAAATGGTGGATGTTGAAAAAGGAAGAGTGTTGCATGATATTTAGGAAGGAGGTAAGACAAGCACTGGGTGGGCAAGAGGTCCTTTCAGAAGACTGGCAAACTACAGCGAACATAATTAGAGACACGGGTCGGAAAGTACTTGGTGTATCGAGTGGAAGAAAGGTAGATAAGGAGACTTGGTGGTGGAATGGGGAGGTGCAGGAGTGTATACAGAGAAATATGTTAGCAAAGAAGAAGTGGGACACTGAGAGGACGGACGAGAGTAGACAGCAGTACAAGGAGATGCAGCGCACGGTTAAAGTAAAGGTGGCAAAGGCCAAACAAGAGGCCTATGATGACTTGTATGCTCGGCTGGACAGCAAGGAAGGTGAGACTGATCTTTACAGGCTGGCGAGACAGAGAGACAAAGATGGTAAGGACCTGCAGCAGGTTCGGGTAATTAAGGATAGAGATGGTAATGTATTAACAGGTGCCAGTAGTGTGATGGCAAGATGGAAAGAGTCCTTTGAAGTATTGATGAATGAGGAAAATGAGAAGGAACAAAGAGTAGAAGACGTGAATGTTGTGGACCAAGACGTAGCAAGCATTCGCAAGGATGAAGTGAGGAGGGCGCTGAAGAGGATGAAGGGGGGAAAGGCACTCGGGCCTGATGATTTACCAATCGAGGTATGGAAGTGTCTTGGAGAGGTGGCGGTGGTGTTCCTGACTGGGTTATTCAACAAGATCTTAGATGGTGAACAGACGCCTGAAGAATGGAGACGAAGTGTACTCGTGCCCATTTTTAAGAACAAAGGAGATGTGCAGAGTTGTACTATTTACAGAGGAATAAAGTTGATGAGCCATACAATGAAGCTCTTGACTAAGAGCAAAAGTGAACATTTGTGAGCAGCAGTATGGCTTCATGCCAAAAAAAGAGTACGACAGATGCAGTGTTTGTTTTAAGACTGCAGATAGAGAAGTACAGAGAAGGTCAGAAGGAATTGCATTGTGTCTTTGTAGATCTGGAGAAAGTGTATGACAGGGTGCCCAGAGAAGAGCTGTGGCATTGCATGAGGAAGTATGGAGTGACGGAAAAGTATGTCAGAGCGGTGCAAGACATGTATCATGACTGTAAGACAGTTGTTGTGAGGTGCGCTGTCGGTATGACTGAGGAATTCAAGGTGGAGGTGGGACTCCACCAGAGGTCAGCTCTGAGCCCCTTCTTGTTTGCTATGGTGATGGACAGGCTGACAGACGACGTTAGACAAGAATCTCCTTGGACCATGATGTTTGCAGATGACATTGTGATCTGTAGCGAGAACAGGGATCCGGTGGCGGAGAAACTAGAGATGTGGAGATATGCCCTGGAAAGGAGAGGAATGAAGATCAGTCGCAGCAAGACGGAATATATGTGTGTGAATGAGAGGGATCCAAGTGCAAGCGTGATGCTACAGGGGGAAGAGATAAGGAAGGTGGAGGATTTTAAGTACTCGGGGTCAACTGTCCAGAGCAATTGAGAGTGTGGAAAAGAGGTGAAGAAACATGTCCAGGCAGGCTGGAGCGGCTGGAGAAAAATGTCAGGTGTGATGTGTGATAGAAGGGTTTCAGCTCGGATGAAAGTAAAAGTGTATAAAACAGTGGTCAGACCAGCCATGATGTTTGGACTGGAGACGGTGCCACTGAAGAAAAGACAGGAAGCAGAGCTGGAGGTAGCAGAGCTGAAGATGTTGAAGTTTTCTTTGGGAGTGACCAGGTTGGATAGAATCAGGAATGAGTACATTCGAGGGACAACTCATGTTAGAGGCTTTGCAGAGAAAGTCAGAGAGGCCAGACTGAGATGGTTTGGACATGTCCAGAGGAGAGAGAGTGACTATATTGGGAGAAGGATGCTGAGCCTTTAACTGCCAGGCAGGAGACCGAGAGGAAGACCGAAGAGGAGGTTTATGGAGGTGGTCAAAGAGGATATGAAGGTAGCTGGTGTGAGAGAAGAGGATGCACAAAA